>NW_027069099.1:0-39595 GCF_037157495.1 Lathamus discolor | reverse complement strand
TACCTGAAAGTCCAATTGAATCCTACAACTCCTGTGCTTGCTCTTTGTCAGCAACAGCAGAATATAGCAGTTACGTTTGGTCTCTGCTGAAACAGCAGAAGAGACATGCACAAAGTTCCTGCTGATCATCTTCAGCACACAGTGAGCTTTGCAACTGTGACACACACATTACTGTCACTGGTCACTTTATCTCCTAAAAGTCCATTTGAATGCAACCTTTCCAGGGCCCGCTCTCTGAGCAGCAGCAGAGTGAGTAGAGCAGGAACGTTTAGACTCTGCTGAAAGAGCAGAAGAGCCAGGCCAAAATGTTCCTGCTGATCATCGTCAGCGCACAGCGAGCTTTGCAACTCTGCAACACACATTGCTGTCACTCCTCCCTTCATCTCCTAATAGTCCGTTTGAATCCATAGTCTCTCGCGCCCTCTCTCGTTTGAACAGCAGCAGTGACACGTGAACACGAGCTCTTGGCCTCTGCTCCCACAGCCGAAGAGCCAGGAGTGAAAGCTCCGGCTATGCATCTTCAGCACGCAGTCAGCTTTGCAACTGTGACACATATATTGCTGTCGCTCCTCACGTTCCTACCTCAAAGTCCAATTGAATCCAAAATCTCTGTGCCCTTTCTCTGCTGTGCAGCAGCAGAGAGGGTAGAGCAGGAACGTTTAGACCCTACTCAAAGAATAGAAGAGCCAGGACAAAATGTTCCTGCAGATCATCTTCAGCGCACAGCGAGCTTTGCAACTCTGCAGCACACATTGCTGTCACTCCTCCCTTTCCTGCCTGAAAGACCAATTGAATCCAACATCTCTGTGCCAGCTCTCTGCTGAGCAGCAACAGAGAGAGTAGAGCAGCAATGTTTAGACTGTGCTAAAACAGCAGAAGAGCCTTGCGAAAAACCTCCTGCTGGTCATCTATAGCACACAGTGAGCTTTGCAACTGTGACACAAACATTGCTGTCACTCTTCACTCTTTCTCCAAAAAGACCGTTTGAATACAACCTCTCCAGTGCACGCTCTCTGTGAGCTGCAGCAAGAGTAAGTAGAGCAGGAACGTTTAGACACTGCTGAAAGAGCAGAAAAGCCAGGACAAAATGTTCCTACAGATCATCTTCAGCGCACAGCGAGCTTTGCAACTCTGCAACATCCATTGCTGTCACTCCTCCCTTTCCTGCCTGAAAGACCAATTGAATCCAACATCTCTGTGCTCTCTCTCTGCTGAGCAGCAACAGAGAGAGTAGAGCAGCAATGTTTAGACTGTTCTAAAACAGCAGAAGAGCCTTGCGAAAAAGCTCCTGCTGATCATGTTTAGCACACAGTTAGCTTTGCAACTGTGACACAAACATTGCTGTCACTGGTCACTTTATCTCCTAAAAGTGCATTTGAATCCAACGTTTCTGGTGCCCTCTCTCCTTTCAAGAGCAGTTGTGACAAGGGAGCACGAAGCGCTTGACCTCTAATCCCACAGCCGATGGGCCAGCAGGGAAACTCCGGCTGGGCATCTTCAGCGCACAGTGAGCTTTGAAACTGTGTCACACACATTGCTGTCACCCCTCACTTTCCTACCTGAAAGTCCAATTGAATCCTACAACTCCTGTGCTTGCTCTTTGTCAGCAGCAGCAGAATATAGCAGTTACGTTTGGTCTCTGCTGAAACAGCAGAAGAGACATGCACAAAGTTCCTGCTGATCGTCTTCAGCACACAGTGAGCTTTGCAACTGTGACACACACATTACTGTCACTCTTCACTCTTTCTCCAAAAACACCGTTTGAATACAACCTCTCCAGTGCACACTCTCTGTGAGCTGCAGCAAGAGTAAGTAGAGCAGGAACGTTTAGACACTGGTGAAAGAGCAGAAAAGCCAGGCCAAAATGTTCCTACAGATCATCTTCAGCGCACAGCGAGCTTTGCAGCTCTGCAACATACATTGCTGTCACTCCTCCCTTTCCTGCCTGAAAGACCAATTGAATCCGACATCTCTGTGCTCTCTCTCTGCTGAGCAGCAACAGAGAGAGTAGAGCAGCAATGTTTAGACTGTGCTAAAACAGCAGAAGAGCCTTGCGAAAAAGCTCCTGCTGATCATGTTTAGCACACAGTTAGCTTTGCAACTGTGACACACACATTACTGTCTCTGGTCATTGCAAAGCTCACTGTGTGCTGAAGATGATCAGCAGGAACTTTGTGCATGTCTCTTCTGCTGTTTCAGCAGAGACCAAACGTAACTGCTATATTCTGCTGCTGCTGACAAAGAGCAAGCACAGGAGTTGTAGGATTCAATTGGACTTTCAGGTAGGAAAGTGAGGGGTGACAGCAATGTGTGTGACACAGTTTCAAAGCTCACTGTGCGCTGAAGGTGCCCAGCCGGAGTTTCCCTGCTGGCCCATCGGCTGTGGGATTAGAGGTCCAGTGCTTCGTGCTCCCCTGTCACAACTGCTCTTGAAAGGAGAGAGGGCACCAGAAACGTTGGATTCAAATGCACTTTTAGGAGATAAAGTGAGGAGTGACAGCAATGTGTGTGTTACAGTTGCAAAGCTAACTGTGTGCTAAACATGACCAGCAGGAGGTTTTTCGCAAGGCTCTTCTGCTGTTTTAGCACAGTCTAAACATTGCTGCTCTACTCTCTCTGTTGCTGCTCAGCAGAGAGCTGGCACAGAGATGTTGGATTCAACTGGTCTTTCAGGCAGGAAAGGGAGGAGTGACAGCAATGTGTGTTGCAGAGTTGCAAAGCTCGCTGTGCGCTGACGATGATGAGCAGGAACATTTTGGCCTGGCTCTTCTGCTCTTTCAGCAGAGTCTAAGCGTTCCTGCTCAACTCACTCTGCTGCTGCTCAGAGAGAGCGGGCACTGGAAAGGTCGCATTCAAATGGACTTTTAGGAGATAAAGTGACCAGTGACAGTAATGTGTGTGTCACAGTTGCAAAGCTCACTGTGTGCTGAAGATGATCAGCAGGAACTTTGTGCATGTCTCTTCTGCTGTTTCAGCAGAGACCAAACGTAACTGCTATATTCTGCTGCTGCTGACAAAGAGCAAGCACAGGAGTTGTAGGATTCAATTGGACTTTCAGGTAGGAAAGTGAGGGGTGACAGCAATGTGTGTGACACAGTTTCAAAGCTCACTGTGCGCTGAAGGTGCCCAGCCTGAGTTTCCCTGCTGGCCCATCGGCTGTGGGATTAGAGGTCAAGTGCTTCGTGCTCCCCTGTCACAACTGCTCTTGAAAGGAGAGAGGGCACCAGAAACGTTGGATTCAAATGCACTTTTAGGAGATAAAGTGAGGAGTGACAGCAATGTGTGTGTCACAGTTGCAAAGCTAACTGTGTGCTAAACATGACCAGCAGGAGGTTTTTCGCAAGGCTCTTCTGCTGTTTTAGCACAGTCTAAACATTGCTGCTCTACTCTCTCTGTTGCTGCTCAGCAGAGAGCTGGCACAGAGATGTTGGATTCAACTGGTCTTTCAGGCAGGAAAGGGAGGAGTGACAGCAATGTGTGTTGCAGAGTTGCAAAGCTCGCAGTGCGCTGACGATGATGAGCAGGAACATTTTGGCCTGGCTCTTCTGCTCTTTCAGCAGAGTCTAAACGTTCCTGCTCTATTCACTCTGCTGCTGCTCAGAGAGAGCGGGCACTGGAAAGGTTGCATTCAAATGGACTTTTAGGAGATAAAGTGACCAGTGACAGTAATGTGTGTGTCACAGTTGCAAAGCTCACTGTGTGCTGAAGATGATCAGCAGGAACTTTGTGCATGTCTCTTCTGCTGTTTCAGCAGAGACCAAACGTAACTGCTATATTCTGCTGCTGCTGACAAAGAGCAAGCACAGGAGTTGTAGGATTCAATTGGACTTTCAGGTAGGAAAGTGAGGGGTGACAGCAATGTGTGTGACACAGTTTCAAAGCTCACTGTGCGCTGAAGGTGCCCAGCCTGAGTTTCCCTGCTGGCCCACCGGCTGTGGGATTAGAGGTCAAGTGCTTCGTGCTCCCCTGTCACAACTGCTCTTGAAAGGAGAGAGGGCACCAGAAACGTTGGATTCAAATGCACTTTTAGGAGATAAAGTGAGGAGTGACAGCAATGTGTGTGTTACAGTTGCAAAGCTAACTGTGTGCTAAACATGACCAGCAGGAGGTTTTTCGCAAGGCTCTTCTGCTGTTTTAGCACAGTCTAAACATTGCTGCTCTACTCTCTCTGTTGCTGCTCAGCAGAGAGCTGGCACAGAGATGTTGGATTCAACTGGTCTTTCAGGCAGGAAAGGGAGGAGTGACAGCAATGTGTGTTGCAGAGTTGCAAAGCTCGCAGTGCGCTGACGATGATGAGCAGGAACATTTTGGCCTGGCTCTTCTGCTCTTTCAGCAGAGTCTAAGCGTTCCTGCTCAACTCACTCTGCTGCTGCTCAGAGAGAGCGGGCACTGGAAAGGTCGCATTCAAATGGACTTTTAGGAGATAAAGTGACCAGTGACAGTAATGTGTGTGTCACAGTTGCAAAGCTCACTGTGTGCTGAAGATGATCAGCAGGAACTTTGTGCATGTCTCTTCTGCTGTTTCAGCAGAGACCAAACGTAACTGCTATATTCTGCTGCTGCTGACAAAGAGCAAGCACAGGAGTTGTAGGATTCAATTGGACTTTCAGGTAGGAAAGTGAGGGGTGACAGCAATGTGTGTGACACAGTTTCAAAGCTCACTGTGCGCTGAAGGTGCCCAGCCTGAGTTTCCCTGCTGGCCCATCGGCTGTGGGATTAGAGGTCAAGTGCTTCGTGCTCCCCTGTCACAACTGCTCTTGAAAGGAGAGAGGGCACCAGAAACGTTGGATTCAAATGCACTTTTAGGAGATAAAGTGAGGAGTGACAGCAATGTGTGTGTCACAGTTGCAAAGCTAACTGTGTGCTAAACATGACCAGCAGGAGGTTTTTCGCAAGGCTCTTCTGCTGTTTTAGCACAGTCTAAACATTGCTGCTCTACTCTCTCTGTTGCTGCTCAGCAGAGAGCTGGCACAGAGATGTTGGATTCAACTGGTCTTTCAGGCAGGAAAGGGAGGAGTGACAGCAATGTGTGTTGCAGAGTTGCAAAGCTCGCTGTGCGCTGACGATGATGAGCAGGAACATTTTGGCCTGGCTCTTCTGCTCTTTCAGCAGAGTCTAAGCGTTCCTGCTCAACTCACTCTGCTGCTGCTCAGAGAGAGCGGGCACTGGAAAGGTCGCATTCAAATGGACTTTTAGGAGATAAAGTGACCAGTGACAGTAATGTGTGTGTCACAGTTGCAAAGCTCACTGTGTGCTGAAGATGATCAGCAGGAACTTTGTGCATGTCTCTTCTGCTGTTTCAGCAGAGACCAAACGTAACTGCTATATTCTGCTGCTGCTGACAAAGAGCAAGCACAGGAGTTGTAGGATTCAATTGGACTTTCAGGTAGGAAAGTGAGGGGTGACAGCAATGTGTGTGACACAGTTTCAAAGCTCACTGTGCGCTGAAGGTGCCCAGCCTGAGTTTCCCTGCTGGCCCATCGGCTGTGGGATTAGAGGTCAAGTGCTTCGTGCTCCCCTGTCACAACTGCTCTTGAAAGGAGAGAGGGCACCAGAAACGTTGGATTCAAATGCACTTTTAGGAGATAAAGTGAGGAGTGACAGCAATGTTTGTGTCACAGTTGCAAAGCTAACTGTGTGCTAAACATGACCAGCAGGAGGTTTTTCGCAAGGCTCTTCTGCTGTTTTAGCACAGTCTAAACATTGCTGCTCTACGCTCTCTGTTGCTGCTCAGCAGAGAGCTGGCACAGAGATGTTGGATTCAACTGGTCTTTCATGCAGGAAAGGGAGGAGTGACAGCAATGTGTGTTGCAGAGTTGCAAAGCTCGCTGTGCGCTGACGATGATGAGCAGGAACATTTTGGCCTGGCTCTTCTGCTCTTTCAGCAGAGTCTAAGCGTTCCTGCTCAACTCACTCTGCTGCTGCTCAGAGAGAGCGGGCACTGGAAAGGTCGCATTCAAATGGACTTTTAGGAGATAAAGTGACCAGTGACAGTAATGTGTGTGTCACAGTTGCAAAGCTCACTGTGTGTTGAAGATGATCAGCAGGAACTTTGTGCATGTCTCTTCTGCTGTTTCAGCAGAGACCAAACGTAACTGCTATATTCTGCTGCTGCTGACAAAGAGCAAGCACAGGAGTTGTAGGATTCAATTGGACTTTCAGGTAGGAAAGTGAGGGGTGACAGCAATGTGTGTGACACAGTTTCAAAGCTCACTGTGCGCTGAAGGTGCCCAGCCTGAGTTTCCCTGCTGGCCCACCGGCTGTGGGATTAGAGGTCAAGCGCTTCGTGCTCCCCTGTCACAACTGCTCTTGAAAGGAGAGAGGGCACCAGAAACGTTGGATTCAAATGCACTTTTAGGAGATAAAGTGAAGAGTGACAGCAATGTGTGTGTTACAGTTGCAAAGCTAACTGTGTGCTAAACATGACCAGCAGGAGGTTTTTCGCAAGGCTCTTCTGCTGTTTTAGCACAGTCTAAACATTGCTGCTCTACTCTCTCTGTTGCTGCTCAGCAGAGAGCTGGCACAGAGATGTTGGATTCAACTGGTCTTTCAGGCAGGAAAGGGAGGAGTGACAGCAATGTGTGTTGCAGAGTTGCAAAGCTCGCAGTGCGCTGACGATGATGAGCAGGAACATTTTGGCCTGGCTCTTCTCCTCTTTCAGCAGAGTCTAAGCGTTCCTGCTCAACTCACTCTGCTGCTGCTCAGAGAGAGCGGGCACTGGAAAGGTCGCATTCAAATGGACTTTTAGGAGATAAAGTGACCAGTGACAGTAATGTGTGTGTCACAGTTGCAAAGCTCACTGTGTGCTGAAGATGATCAGCAGGAACTTTGTGCATGTCTCTTCTGCTGTTTCAGCAGAGACCAAACGTAACTGCTATATTCTGCTGCTGCTGACAAAGAGCAAGCACAGGAGTTGTAGGATTCAATTGGACTTTCAGGTAGGAAAGTGAGGGGTGACAGCAATGTGTGTGACACAGTTTCAAAGCTCACTGTGCGCTGAAGGTGCCCAGCCTGAGTTTCCCTGCTGGCCCATCGGCTGTGGGATTAGAGGTCAAGTGCTTCGTGCTCCCCTGTCACAACTGCTCTTGAAAGGAGAGAGGGCACCAGAAACGTTGGATTCAAATGCACTTTTAGGAGATAAAGTGAGGAGTGACAGCAATGTGTGTGTCACAGTTGCAAAGCTAACTGTGTGCTAAACATGACCAGCAGGAGGTTTTTCGCAAGGCTCTTCTGCTGTTTTAGCACAGTCTAAACATTGCTGCTCTACTCTCTCTGTTGCTGCTCAGCAGAGAGCTGGCACAGAGATGTTGGATTCAACTGGTCTTTCAGGCAGGAAAGGGAGGAGTGACAGCAATGTGTGTTGCAGAGTTGCAAAGCTCGCTGTGCGCTGACGATGATGAGCAGGAACATTTTGGCCTGGCTCTTCTGCTCTTTCAGCAGAGTCTAAGCGTTCCTGCTCAACTCACTCTGCTGCTGCTCAGAGAGAGCGGGCACTGGAAAGGTCGCATTCAAATGGACTTTTAGGAGATAAAGTGACCAGTGACAGTAATGTGTGTGTCACAGTTGCAAAGCTCACTGTGTGCTGAAGATGATCAGCAGGAACTTTGTGCATGTCTCTTCTGCTGTTTCAGCAGAGACCAAACGTAACTGCTATATTCTGCTGCTGCTGACAAAGAGCAAGCACAGGAGTTGTAGGATTCAATTGGACTTTCAGGTAGGAAAGTGAGGGGTGACAGCAATGTGTGTGACACAGTTTCAAAGCTCACTGTGCGCTGAAGGTGCCCAGCCTGAGTTTCCCTGCTGGCCCATCGGCTGTGGGATTAGAGGTCAAGTGCTTCGTGCTCCCCTGTCACAACTGCTCTTGAAAGGAGAGAGGGCACCAGAAACGTTGGATTCAAATGCACTTTTAGGAGATAAAGTGAAGAGTGACAGCAATGTGTGTGTCACAGTTGCAAAGCTCACTGTGTGCTAAACATGACCAGCAGGAGGTTTTTCGCAAGGCTCTTCTGCTGTTTTAGCACAGTCTAAACATTGCTGCTCTACTCTCTCTGTTGCTGCTCAGCAGAGAGCTGGCACAGAGATGTTGGATTCAACTGGTCTTTCAGGCAGGAAAGGGAGGAGTGACAGCAATGTGTGTTGCAGAGTTGCAAAGCTCGCTGTGCGCTGACGATGATGAGCAGGAACATTTTGGCCTGGCTCTTCTGCTCTTTCAGCAGAGTCTAAACGTTCCTGCTCTATTCACTCTGCTGCTGCTCAGAGAGAGCGGGCACTGGAAAGGTTGCATTCAAATGGACTTTTAGGAGATAAAGTGACCAGTGACAGTAATGTGTGTGTCACAGTTGCAAAGCTCACTGTGTGCTGAAGATGATCAGCAGGAACTTTGTGCATGACTCTTCTGCTCTTTCAGCAGAGACCAAACGTAACTGCTATATTCTGCTGCTGCTGACAAAGAGCAAGCACAGGAGTTGTAGGATTCAATTGGACTTTCAGGTAGGAAAGTGAGGGGTGACAGCAATGTGTGTGACACAGTTTCAAAGCTCACTGTGTGCTGAAGGTGCCCAGCCGGAGTTTCCCTGCTGGCCCATCGGCTGTGGGATTAGAGGTCAAGCGCTTCGTGCTCCCCTGTCACAACTGCTCTTGAAAGGAGAGAGGGCACCAGAAACGTTGGATTCAAATGCACTTTTAGGAGATAAAGTGAGGAGTGACAGCAATGTTTGTGTCACAGTTGCAAAGCTAACTGTGTGCTAAACATGATCAGCAGGAGCTTTTTCGCAAGGCTCTTCTGCTGTTTTAGCACAGTCGAAACATTGCTGCTCTACTCTCTCTGTTGCTGCTCAGCAGAGAGTGAGCACAGAGATGTTGGATTCAATTGGTCTTTCAGGCAGGAAAGGGAGGAGTGACAGCAATGTATGTTGCAGAGTTGCAAAGCTCGCTGTGCGCTGAAGATGATCTGTAGGAACATTTTGGCCTGGCTTTTCTGCTCTTTCAGCAGTGTCTAAACGTTCCTGCTCTACTTACTCTTGCTGCAGCTCACAGAGAGCGTGCACTGGAGAGGTTGTATTCAAACGGTCTTTTTGGAGAAAGAGTGAAGAGTGACAGCAATGTTTGTGTCACAGTTGCAAAGCTCACTGTGTGCTATAGATGACCAGCAGGAGGTTTTTCGCAAGGCTCTTCTGCTGTTTTAGCACAGTCTAAACATTGCTGCTCTACTCTCTCTGTTGCTGCTCAGCAGAGAGCTGGCACAGAGATGTTGGATTCAACTGGTCTTTCAGGCAGGAAAGGGAGGAGTGACAGCAATGTGTGTTGCAGAGTTGCAAAGCTCGCTGTGCGCTGACGATGATCAGCAGGAACATTTTGGCCTGGCTCTTCTCCTCTTTCAGCAGAGTCTAAACGTTCCTGCTCTACTCACTCTGCTGCTGCTCAGAGAGCGGGCCCTGGAAAGGTTGCATTCAAATGGACTTTTAGGAGATAAAGTGACCAGTGACAGTAATGTGTGTGTCACAGTTGCAAAGCTCACTGTGTGCTGAAGATGATCAGCAGGAACTTTGTGCATGTCTCTTCTGCTGTTTCAGCAGAGACCAAACGTAACTGCTATATTCTGCTGCTGCTGACAAAGAGCAAGCACAGGAGTTGTAGGATTCAATTGGACTTTCAGGTAGGAAAGTGAGGGGTGACAGCAATGTGTGTGACACAGTTTCAAAGCTCACTGTGCGCTGAAGATGCCCAGCCGGAGTTTCCCTGCTGGCCCATCGGCTGTGGGATTAGAGGTCAAGCGCTTCGTGTTCCCCTGTCACAACTGCTCTTGAAAGGAGAGAGGGCACCAGAAACGTTGGATTCAAATGCACTTTTAGGAGATAAAGTGAGGAGTGACAGCAATGCTTGTGTCACAGTGGCAAAGCTGTGTGCTAAACATGATCAGCAGGAGCGTTTTTGGCAAGGCTCTTCTGCTGTTTTAGCACAGACTAAACATTGAAAGTCCAATTGAATCCTACAACTCCTGTGCTTGCTCTTTGTCAGCAGCAGCAGAATATAGCAGTTACGTTTGGTCTCTGCTGAAACAGCAGAAGAGACATGCACAAAGTTCCTGCTGATCATCTTCAGAACACAGTGAGCTTTGCAACTGTGACACACACATTACTGTCACTTTATCTCCTAAAAGTGCATTTGAATGCAACCTTTCCAGTGCCCGCTCTCTCTGAGCAGCAGCACAGTGAGTAGAGCAGGAACGTTTAGACTCTGCTGAAAGAGCAGAAGAGCCAGGCCAAAATGTTCCTGCTGATCATCGTCAGCGCACAGCGAGCTTTGCAACTCTGCAACACACATTGCTGTCACTCCTCCCTTTCCTGCCTGAAAGACCAATTGAATCCAACATCTCTGTGCTCTCTCTCTGCTAGAGCAGCAACAGAGAGAGTAGAGCAGCAATGTTTAGTCTGAGCTAAAACAGCAGAAGAGCCTAGCCAAAAACGCTCCTGCAGAACATGTTTAGCACACAGTTAGCTTTGCAACTGTGACACAAACATTGCTGTCACTGGTCACTTTATCTCCTAAAAGTGCATTTGAATCCAACGTTTCTGGGGCCCTCTCTCCTTTCAAGAGCAATTGTGACAGGGGAGCACGAAGCGCTTGACCTCTAATCCCACAGCCGATGGGCCAGCAGGGAAACTCCGGCTGGGCATCTTCAGCGCACAGTGAGCTTTGAATCTGTGTCACACACATTGCTGTCACCCCTCACTTTCCTACCTGAAAGTCCAATTGAATCCTACAACTCCTGTGCTTGCTCTTTGTCAGCAGCAGCAGAATATAGCAGTTACGTTTGGTCTCTGCTGAAAGAGCAGAAGAGACATGCACAAAGTTCCTGCTGATCATCTTCAGCACACAGTGAGCTTTGCAACTGTGACACACACATTACTGTCACTGGTCACTTTATCTCCTAAAAGTCCATTTGAATGCAACCTTTCCAGGGCCCGCTCTATCTGAGCAGCAGCAGAGTGAGTAGAGCAGGAACGTTTAGACTCTGCTGAAAGAGCAGAAGAGCCAGGCCAAAATGTTCCTGCTGATCATCGTCAGCGCACAGCGAGCTTTGCAACTCTGCAACACACATTGCTGTCACTCCTCCCTTTCCTGCCTGAAAGACCAGTTGAATCCAACATCTCTGTGCCAGCTCTCTGCTGAGCAGCAACAGAGAGAGTAGAGCAGCAATGTTTAGACTGTGCTAAAACAGCAGAAGAGCCTTGCGAAAAACCTCCTGCTGGTCATCTATAGCACACAGTGGGCTTTGCAACTGTGACACAAACATTGCTGTCACTCTTCACTCTTTCTCCAAAAAGACCGTTTGAATACAACCTCTCCAGTGCACGCTCTCTGTGAGCTGCAGCAAGAGTAAGTAGAGCAGGAACGTTTAGACACTGCTGAAAGAGCAGAAAAGCCAGGCCAAAATGTTCCTACAGATCATCTTCAGCGCACAGCGAGCTTTGCAACTCTGCAACATACATTGCTGTCACTCCTCCCTTTCCTGCCTGAAAGACCAATTGAATCCAACATCTCTGTGCTCACTCTCTGCTGAGCAGCAACAGAGAGAGTAGAGCAGCAATGTTTCGACTGTGCTAAAACAGCAGAATAGCCTTGCGAAAAAGCTCCTGCTGATCATGTTTAGCACACAGTTAGCTTTGCAACTGTGACACAAACATTGCTGACACTCCTCACTTGATCTCCTAAAAGTGCATTTGAATCCAACGTTTCTGGTGCCCTCTCTCCTTTCAAGAGCAGTTGTGACAGGGGAGCACGAAGCGCTTGACCTCTAATCCCACAGCCGATGGGCCAGCAGGGAAACTCCGGCTGGGCACCTTCAGCACACAGTGAGCTTTGAAACTGTGTCACACACATTGCTGTCACCCCTCACTTTCCTACCTGAAAGTCCAATTGAATCCTACAACTCCTGTGCTTGCTCTTTGTCAGCAGCAGCAGAATATAGCAGTTACGTTTGGTCTCTGCTGAAACAGCAGAAGAGACATGCACAAAGTTCCTGCTGATCATCTTCAGCACACAGTGAGCTTTGCAACTGTGACACACACATTACTGTCACTGGTCACTTTATCTCCTAAAAGTCCATTTGAATGCGACCTTTCCAGTGCCCGCTCTCTCTGAGCAGCAGCAGAGTGAATAGAGCAGGAACGTTTAGACTCTGCTGAAAGAGCAGAAGAGCCAGGCCAAAATGTTCCTGCTCATCATCGTCAGCGCACAGCGAGCTTTGCAACTCTGCAACACACATTGCTGTCACTCCTCCCTTTCCTGCCTGAAAGACCAGTTGAATCCAACATCTCTGTGCCAGCTCTCTGCTGAGCAGCAACAGAGAGAGTAGAGCAGCAATGTTTAGACTGTGCTAAAACAGCAGAAGAGCCTTGCGAAAAACCTCCTGCTGGTCATGTTTAGCACACAGTTAGCTTTGCAACTGTGACACACACATTGCTGTCACTCTTCACTCTTTCTCCAAAAAGACCGTTTGAATACAACCTCTCCAGTGCACGCTCTCTGTGAGCTGCAGCAAGAGTAAGTAGAGCAGGAACGTTTAGACACTGCTGAAAGAGCAGAAAAGCCAGGCCAAAATGTTCCTACAGATCATCTTCAGCGCACAGCGAGCTTTGCAACTCTGCAACATACATTGCTGTCACTCCTCCCTTTCCTGCCTGAAAGACCAATTGAATCCAACATCTCTGTGCTCACTCTCTGCTGAGCAGCAACAGAGAGAGTAGAGCAGCAATGTTTCGACTGTGCTAAAACAGCAGAAGAGCCTTGCGAAAAACCTCCTGCTGGTCATGTTTAGCACACAGTTAGCTTTGCAACTGTGACACACACATTGCTGTCACTCCTCACTTTATCTCCTAAAAGTGCATTTGAATCCAACGTTTCTGGTGCCCTCTCTCCTTTCAAGAGCAGTTGTGACAGGGGAGCACGAAGCGCTTGACCTCTAATCCCACAGCCGATGGGCCAGCAGGGAAACTCAGGCTGGGCACCTTCAGCGCACAGTGAGCTTTGAAACTGTGTCACACACATTGCTGTCACCCCTCACTTTCCTACCTGAAAGTCCAATTGAATCCTACAACTCCTGTGCTTGCTCTTTGTCAGCAGCAGCAGAATATAGCAGTTACGTTTGGTCTCTGCTGAAACAGCAGAAGAGACATGCACAAAGTTCCTGCTGATCATCTTCAGCACACAGTGAGCTTTGCAACTGTGACACACACATTACTGTCACTGGTCACTTTATCTCCTAAAAGTCCATTTGAATGCGACCTTTCCAGTGCCCGCTCTCTCTGAGCAGCAGCAGAGTGAGTTGAGCAGGAACGCTTAGACTCTGCTGAAAGAGCAGAAGAGCCAGGCCAAAATGTTCCTGCTCATCATCGTCAGCGCACAGCGAGCTTTGCAACTCTGCAACACACATTGCTGTCACTCCTCCCTTTCCTGCCTGAAAGACCAGTTGAATCCAACATCTCTGTGCCAGCTCTCTGCTGAGCAGCAACAGAGAGAGTAGAGCAGCAATGTTTAGACTGTGCTAAAACAGCAGAAGAGCCTTGCGAAAAACCTCCTGCTGGTCATGTTTAGCACACAGTTAGCTTTGCAACTGTGACACACACATTGCTGTCACTCCTCACTTTATCTCCTAAAAGTGCATTTGAATCCAACGTTTCTGGTGCCCTCTCTCCTTTCAAGAGCAGTTGTGACAGGGGAGCACGAAGCACTTGACCTCTAATCCCACAGCCGATGGGCCAGCAGGGAAACTCAGGCTGGGCACCTTCAGCGCACAGTGAGCTTTGAAACTGTGTCACACACATTGCTGTCACCCCTCACTTTCCTACCTGAAAGTCCAATTGAATCCTACAACTCCTGTGCTTGCTCTTTGTCAGCAGCAGCAGAATATAGCAGTTACGTTTGGTCTCTGCTGAAGCAGCAGAAGAGACATGCACAAAGTTCCTGCTGATCATCTTCAGCACACAGTGAGCTTTGCAACTGTGACACACACATAACTGTCACTGGTCACTTTATCTCCTAAAAGTCCATTTGAATGCAACCTTTCCAGTGCCCGCTCTCTCTGAGCAGCAGCAGAGTGAGTAGAGCAGGAACGTTTAGACTCTGCTGAAAGAGCAGAAGAGCCAGGCCAAAATGTTCCTGCTCATCATCGTCAGCGCACAGCGAGCTTTGCAACTCTGCAACACACATTGCTGTCACTCCTCCCTTTCCTGCCTGAAAGACCAGTTGAATCCAACATCTCTGTGCCAGCTCTCTGCTGAGCAGCAACAGAGAGAGTAGAGCAGCAATGTTTAGACTGTGCTAAAACAGCAGAAGAGCCTTGCGAAAAACCTCCTGCTGGTCATCTATAGCACACAGTGAGCTTTGCAACTGTGACACAAACATTGCTGTCACTCTTCACTCTTTCTCCAAAAAGACCGTTTGAATACAACCTCTCCAGTGCACGCTCTCTGTGAGCTGCAGCAAGAGTAAGTAGAGCAGGAACGTTTAGACACTGCTGAAAGAGCAGAAAAGCCAGGCCAAAATGTTCCTACAGATCATCTTCAGCGCACAGCGAGCTTTGCAACTCTGCAACATACATTGCTGTCACTCCTCCCTTTCCTGCCTGAAAGACCAATTGAATCCAACATCTCTGTGCTCTCTCTCTGCTGAGCAGCAACAGAGAGAGTAGAGCAGCAATGTTTCGACTGTGCTAAAACAGCAGAAGAGCCTTGCGAAAAACCTCCTGCTGGTCATGTTTAGCACACAGTTAGCTTTGCAACTGTGACACAAACATTGCTGTCACTCCTCACTTTATCTCCTAAAAGTGCATTTGAATCCAACGTTTCGGGTGCCCTCTCTCCTTTCAAGAGCAGTTGTGACAGGGGAGCACGAAGCGCTTGACCTCTAATCCCACAGCCGATGGGCCAGCAGGGAAACTCCGGCTGGGCACCTTCAGCACACAGTGAGCTTTGAAACTGTGTCACACACATTGCTGTCACCCCTCACTTTCCTACCTGAAAGTCCAATTGAATCCTACAACTCCTGTGCTTGCTCTTTGTCAGCAGCAGCAGAATATAGCAGTTACGTTTGGTCTCTGCTGAAACAGCAGAAGAGACATGCACAAAGTTCCTGCTGATCATCTTCAGCACACAGTGAGCTTTGCAACTGTGACACACACATTACTGTCACTGGTCACTTTATCTCCTAAAAGTCCATTTGAATGCAACCTTTCCAGTGCCCGCTCTCTCTGAGCAGCAGCAGAGTGAATAGAGCAGGAACGTTTAGACTCTGCTGAAAGAGCAGAAGAGCCAGGCCAAAATGTTCCTGCTGATCATCGTCAGCGCACAGCGAGCTTTGCAACTCTGCAACACACATTGCTGTCACTCCTCCCTTCATCTCCTAATAGTCCGTTTGAATCCATAGTCTCTCGCGCCCTCTCTCGTTTGAACAGCAGCAGTGACACGTGAACACGAGCTCTTGGCCTCTGCTCCCACAGCCGAAGAGCCAGGTGTGAAAGCTCCGGCTATGCATCTTCAGCACGCAGTCAGCTTTGCAACTGTGACACATATATTGCTGTCGCTCCTCACGTTCCTACCTCAAAGTCCAATTGAATCAAAATCTCTGTGCCCTTTCTCTGCTGTGCAGCAGCAGAGAGGGTAGAGCAGGAACGTTTAGACCCTACTCAAAGAATAGAAGAGCCAGGACAAAATGTTCCTGCAGATCATCTTCAGCGCACAGCGCTGAAAAAAAAAATTGGCTTAAAAGGGGCTAGAGATGAGCAAAAAAGGGTTAGAAATGGCCAAAAATAGCTTAAAATGGGTTAGATATAGCCAAAAAAGGGTTAAAATGGGTTAGTAGTGGGTAAAAAAGGGTTAGATGTAGCCGAAAATGGCTTAAAACGTGTGAGAACTGGGCCAAAAATGGGTCAGAAAAGAAAAAAAAAAATGCTTATAATTAGTTGAATGCGGAAGAGAGTGTTTTAGAAAGAGCCAAAAATGGGTTTAAAAGGGTTAGATGTATGTGAAAATGGGTTAGAAATGGCCAAAAACGCCTTAAAATGGGATAGAAATAGTGAAAAATGGCTTAAAATGTGTTAGAAGTGTGTAAAAATGGTTTAGATAAACCCAAAAATGGTTTAAATCGTGTGAGCAATGGGCAAAAAATGAGTTAGAAAAGGAAAGAAAAACGGCTTAAACCAGGTTGAAAGTCAGAAAAAATGGTGTAGAAAGACCCAAACGTGTCTTTAAAAGGGCTAGAGATGAGCAGAAATGGGTTAGAAATGGCAAAGAATGGCTTAAAAGAGGTTAGAGATGTGCCAGAAATGGTTAGAAATGGCCAAAACTGCTTTAAAGCAGGTTAGAGACGTGCAAAAATGGGCTAGAAATGGCCAAAAATGGATTCAAGTGGGTAAAGAAATGGGGAAAACTGGGTTAGAAACAGAAAAAAACTAGCTTAAAACGGGTGGAAAGTGGGCAAAAATGGTTTAGAATGAGTCAAAAATGCATTAAAAGGGTTCTAGACATGCAAAAATGGGATAGAAATGGCCAAAAATGATTTAAAACGGGTTAGAAATGGACAAAAATTGGATTAGAAATGGCCAAAACCGGTTTAAAAAGGGTTAGAGGTAAGCAGAGATGAGTGAGAAATAGCCAAAACCAGCTTAAAAAAGGTTAGAGATGTGCAAAAATGGGTCAGAAATGACCAAAGCTGGCTTAAAATGGGTTAGAAACGGCCAAAAAAGCTTTAAAGCGGGTTAGAGATGTGCAAAAACGGGTTAGAAATGGCCTAAGTTGGCCAAAAGCGGGTTAGAAATGGCCAAAAAGGCTTTAAAGCAGGTTAGAGATGTGTGTGCAATGGTTAGAAATGGCAAAAATGGGTTAAAGCAGGTAAGAAATGGGGAAAAGTTGGTTAGAAAGGAAATAGAAAAAACCTTCAAACGAGTGGAAAGTTGGCAAAAATCGTTCAGGTAGAGCAAAAAAAGGCTTAAAAAGGGTTAGAGCTGAGGAAAAATGGGTTATAAATGGCCAAAAGCGGCTTAAAGGTGGTTAGATAGGGGTAAAACTGGGGTAGGAATGGCCAAAAATTGCTTAAAATGGGTTAGAAGTTTGCAAAACTGTGCTAGAAATGGCCCAAAAGGTTTAAATTGGGATAGAAATGGTGAAAAATGGCTTAAAATGCGTTAGGAGTGAGCAAAAATGGGTTAGATATAGCCGAAAACGGTTTAGATCGTGTGAGAAACAGGCAAAAAATGAGTTAGAAAAGAACTAAAAATGGCTTAAAACGGGTTGAGAGCGAGAAAACATCGTGTAGAAAGAGGCAAAAATGGCTTTAAAAGGGTTAGAGATGTGCAAAAATGGGTTAGAAATGGCAAAAAATGGCTTAAAAGGGCTTATAGATGTGCCAAAAATGGTTGGAAATGGCCAAAAATGCTTTAAAGCAGGTTAGAGATGTGTAAAAGTGGGTTAGAAATGGCCAAAAATGGATTAAAGCGGGTAATAATTGGGAGAAACTGTGTTAGAAACAGAAAAAAAAAAAAAGCTTAATAAGAGTTGAAGGAGGGCAAAAATGGTTAAGGTATAGCCAAAAAAGGCTTAAAAAGGGTAAGAGATATGCAAAAACTGGGATAGAAATGGCCAAAAAGGCTTTAAAGCAGGTTAGAGATGTGCAAAAACTGGTCAGAAATGGCCAAAAATGGATTAAAGCGGGAGAGAAATGGGAAAAACTGCATTAGAAACAGAAAAAAAGCATAAAAAGTTTTGAATGAGGGAAAAAATGGTGAAGATATAGCCCAAAAAGGCTTAAATAGGATTAGAGATGTGCAAAAATGGGATAGAAATGGCCAAAAACTCTTTAAAATGTGTTAGAAATGGAGAAAAATGGGTTAGAAATGGATAAAAAATGGATAAGAAATGGCCAAAAGTAGCTTAAAAGGGGTTAGAGATGTGCAAAAATGAGTTAGAAATGGCCAAGAATGGCATAAAACAGGTTAAGAATGGCCAAAATTGGGTTAGAAATGGCCAAAAAGGCTTTAAAGCAGGTAAGAGATGTGTAAAAAAAAAAAAAAAATAAAATGGTTAGAAGTGGCAAAAAATGGATTAAAGATGGTGAGAAATGCAGAAAACTGGGTTAGAAACAGAAAAAAAAATAGCATAAACCGTGTTGAAAGTGGGGAGAAATGGTTTAGAAAGAACCAAAAATGGCTTTAAAAGGGTTAGAGATTTGCAAAAATGGAATAGAAATGGCCAAAATTTATTTAAAAAGCCTCAAAAATGGACAAAAAATGCATTAGAAATGGCCAAAACCGGCTTAAAAGGGTTAGAGGTATGCGAGAACGGTTTAGAAAAAGCCAAAATTGGCTTAAAAGGGGCTAGAGATGAGCAAAAAAGGGTTAGAAATGGCCAAAAATAGCTTAAAATGGGTTAGATATAGCCAAAAAAGGGTTAAAATGGGTTAGTAGTGGGTAAAAAAGGGTTGATGTAGCCGAAAATGGCATAAAACGTGTGAGAACTGGGCCAAAAATGGGTCAGAAAAGAAAAAAAAAATGCTTATAATTAGTTGAATGCAGAAGAAAGTGTTTTAGAAAGAGCCCAAAACGGCTTTAAAAGGGTTAGATGTATGCAAAAATGGGTTAGAAATGGCCAAAAACGCCTTAAAATGGGATAGAAATAGTGAAAAATGGCTTAAAATGTGTTAGAAGTGTGTAAAAATGGTTTAGATAAACCCAAAAATGGTTTAAATCGTGTGAGCAATGGGCAAAAAATGAGTTAGAAAAGGAAAGAAAAATGGCTTAAACCAGGTTGAAAGTCAGAAAAAATGGTGTAGAAAGACCCAAACGTGTCTTTAAAAGGGCTAGAGATGAGCAGAAATGGGTTAGAAATGGCAAAGAATGGCTTAAAAGAGGTTAGAGATGTGCCAGAAATGGTTAGAAATGGCCAAAACTGCTTTAAAGCAGGTTAGAGATGTGCAAAAATGGGCTAGAAATGGCCAAAAATGGATTCAAGTGGGTAAAGAAATGGGGAAAACCGGGTTAGAAACAGAAAAAAACTAGCTTAAAACGGGTGGAAAGTGGGCAAAAATGGTTTAGAATGAGTCAAAAATGCATTAAAAGGGTTCTAGACATGCAAAAATGGGATAGAAATGGCCAAAAATGATTTAAAACGGGTTAGAAATGGACAAAAATTGGATTAGAAATGGCCAAAACCGGTTTAAAAAGGGTTAGAGGTAAGCAGAGATGAGTGAGAAATAGCCAAAACCAGCTTAAAAAAGGTTAGAGATGTGCAAAAATGGGTCAGAAATGACCAAAGCTGGCTTAAAATGGGTTAGAAACGGCCAAAAAAGCTTTAAAGCGGGTTAGAGATGTGCGAAAACGGGTTAGAAATGGCCTAAGTTGGCCAAAAGCGGGTTAGAAATGGCCAAAAAGGCTTTAAAGCAGGTTAGAGATGTGTGTGCAATGGTTAGAAATGGCAAAAATGGGTTAAAGCAGGTAAGAAATGGGGAAAAGTTGGTTAGAAAGGAAATAGAAAAAACCTTCAAACGAGTGGAAAGTTGGCAAAAATCGTTCAGGTAGAGCAAAAAAAGGCTTAAAAAGGGTTAGAGCTGAGGAAAAATGGGTTATAAATGGCCAAAAGCGGCTTAAAGGTGGTTAGATAGGGGTAAAACTGGGGTAGGAATGGCCAAAAATTGCTTAAAATGGGTTAGAAGTTTGCAAAACTGTGCTAGAAATGGCCCAAAAGGTTTAAATTGGGATAGAAATGGTGAAAAATGGCTTAAAATGCGTTAGGAGTGAGCAAAAATGGGTTAGATATAGCCGAAAACGGTTTAGATCGTGTGAGAAACAGGCAAAAAATGAGTTAGAAAAGAACTAAAAATGGCTTAAAACGGGTTGAGAGCGAGAAAACATCGTGTAGAAAGAGGCAAAAATGGCTTTAAAAGGGTTAGAGATGTGCAAAAATGGGTTAGAAATGGCAAAAAATGGCTTAAAAGGGCTTATAGATGTGCCAAAAATGGTTGGAAATGGCCAAAAATGCTTTAAAGCAGGTTAGAGATGTGTAAAAGTGGGTTAGAAATGGCCAAAAATGGATTAAAGCGGGTAATAATTGGGAGAAACTGTGTTAGAAACAGAAAAAAAAAAAAAGCTTAATAAGAGTTGAAGGAGGGCAAAAATGGTTAAGGTATAGCCAAAAAAGGCTTAAAAAGGGTAAGAGATATGCAAAAACTGGGATAGAAATGGCCAAAAAGGCTTTAAAGCAGGTTAGAGATGTGCAAAAACTGGTCAGAAATGGCCAAAAATGGATTAAAGCGGGAGAGAAATGGGAAAAACTGCATTAGAAACAGAAAAAAAGCATAAAAAGTTTTGAATGAGGGAAAAAATGGTGAAGATATAGCCCAAAAAGGCTTAAATAGGATTAGAGATGTGCAAAAATGGGATAGAAATGGCCAAAAACTCTTTAAAATGTGTTAGAAATGGAGAAAAATGGGTTAGAAATGGATAAAAAATGGATAAGAAATGGCCAAAAGTAGCTTAAAAGGGGTTAGAGATGTGCAAAAATGAGTTAGAAATGGCCAAGAATGGCATAAAACAGGTTAAGAATGGCCAAAATTGGGTTAGAAATGGCCAAAAAGGCTTTAAAGCAGGAAAGAGATGTGTAAAAAAAAAAAAAAAATAAAATGGTTAGAAGTGGCAAAAAATGGATTAAAGATGGTGAGAAATGCAGAAAACTGGGTTAGAAACAGAAAAAAAAATAGCATAAACCGTGTTGAAAGTGGGGAGAAATGGTTTAGAAAGAACCAAAAATGGCTTTAAAAGGGTTAGAGATTTGCAAAAATGGAATAGAAATGGCCAAAATTTATTTAAAAAGCCTCAAAAATGGACAAAAAATGCATTAGAAATGGCCAAAACCGGCTTAAAAGGGTTAGAGGTATGCGAGAACGGTTTAGAAAAAGCCAAAATTGGCTTAAAAGGGGCTAGAGATGAGCAAAAAAGGGTTAGAAATGGCCAAAAATAGCTTAAAATGGGTTAGATATAGCCAAAAAAGGGTTAAAATGGGTTAGTAGTGGGTAAAAAAGGGTTGATGTAGCCGAAAATGGCATAAAACGTGTGAGAACTGGGCCAAAAATGGGTCAGAAAAGAAAAAAAAAATGCTTATAATTAGTTGAATGCAGAAGAAAGTGTTTTAGAAAGAGCCCAAAACGGCTTTAAAAGGGTTAGATGTATGCAAAAATGGGTTAGAAATGGCCAAAAACGCCTTAAAATGGGATAGAAATAGTGAAAAATGGCTTAAAATGTGTTAGAAGTGTGTAAAAATGGTTTAGATAAACCCAAAAATGGTTTAAATCGTGTGAGCAATGGGCAAAAAATGAGTTAGAAAAGGAAAGAAAAATGGCTTAAACCAGGTTGAAAGTCAGAAAAAATGGTGTAGAAAGACCCAAACGTGTCTTTAAAAGGGCTAGAGATGAGCAGAAATGGGTTAGAAATGGCAAAGAATGGCTTAAAAGAGGTTAGAGATGTGCCAGAAATGGTTAGAAATGGCCAAAACTGCTTTAAAGCAGGTTAGAGATGTGCCAAAATGGGCTAGAAATGGCCAAAAATGGATTCAAGTGGGTAAAGAAATGGGGAAAACTGGGTTAGAAACAGAAAAAAACTAGCTTAAAACGGGTGGAAAGTGGGCAAAAATGGTTTAGAATGAGTCAAAAATGCATTAAAAGGGTTCTAGACATGCAAAAATGGGATAGAAATGGCCAAAAATGATTTAAAATGGGTTAGAAATGGACAAAAATTGGATTAGAAATGGCCAAAACCGGTTTAAAAAGGGTTAGAGGTAAGCAGAGATGAGTGAGAAATAGCCAAAACCAGCTTAAAAAAGGTTAGAGATGTGCAAAAATGGGTCAGAAATGACCAAAGCTGGCTTAAAATGGGTTAGAAACGGCCAAAAAAGCTTTAAAGCGGGTTAGAGATGTGCAAAAACAGGTTAGAAATGGCCTAAGTTGGCCAAAAGCGGGTTAGAAATGGCCAAAAAGGCTTTAAAGCAGGTTAGAGATGTGTGTGCAATGGTTAGAAATGGCAAAAATGGGTTAAAGCAGGTAAGAAATGGGGAAAAGTTGGTTAGAAAGGAAATAGAAAAAACCTTCAAACGAGTGGAAAGTTGGCAAAAATCGTTCAGGTAGAGCAAAAAAAGGCTTAAAAAGGGTTAGAGCTGAGGAAAAATGGGTTATAAATGGCCAAAAGCGGCTTAAAGGTGGTTAGATAGGGGTAAAACTGGGGTAGGAATGGCCAAAAATTGCTTAAAATGGGTTAGAAGTTTGCAAAACTGTGCTAGAAATGGCCCAAAAGGTTTAAATTGGGATAGAAATGGTGAAAAATGGCTTAAAATGCGTTAGGAGTGAGCAAAAATGGGTTAGATATAGCCGAAAACGGTTTAGATCGTGTGAGAAACAGGCAAAAAATGAGTTAGAAAAGAACTAAAAATGGCTTAAAACGGGTTGAGAGCGAGAAAACATCGTGTAGAAAGAGGCAAAAATGGCTTTAAAAGGGTTAGAGATGTGCAAAAATGGGTTAGAAATGGCAAAAAATGGCTTAAAAGGGCTTATAGATGTGCCAAAAATGGTTGGAAATGGCCAAAAATGCTTTAAAGCAGGTTAGAGATGTGTAAAAGTGGGTTAGAAATGGCCAAAAATGGATTAAAGCGGGTAATAATTGGGAGAAACTGTGTTAGAAACAGAAAAAAAAAAAAAGCTTAATAAGAGTTGAAGGAGGGCAAAAATGGTTAAGGTATAGCCAAAAAAGGCTTAAAAAGGGTAAGAGATATGCAAAAACTGGGATAGAAATGGCCAAAAAGGCTTTAAAGCAGGTTAGAGATGTGCAAAAACTGGTCAGAAATGGCCAAAAATGGATTAAAGCGGGAGAGAAATGGGAAAAACTGCATTAGAAACAGAAAAAAAGCATAAAAAGTTTTGAATGAGGGAAAAAATGGTGAAGATATAGCCCAAAAAAGCTTAAATAGGATTAGAGATGTGCAAAAATGGGATAGAAATGGCCAAAAACTCTTTAAAATCTGTTAGAAATGGATAAAAAATGGATAAGAAATGGCCAAAAGTAGCTTAAAAGGGGTTAGAGATGTGCAAAAATGAGTTAGAAATGGCCAAGAATGGCATAAAACAGGTTAAGAATGGCCAAAATTGGGTTAGAAATGGCCAAAAAGGCTTTAAAGCAGGTAAGAGATGTGTAAAAAAAAAAAAAAAATAAAATGGTTAGAAGTGGCAAAAAATGGATTAAAGATGGTGAGAAATGCAGAAAACTGGGTTAGAAACAGAAAAAAAAATAGCATAAACCGTGTTGAAAGTGGGGAGAAATGGTTTAGAAAGAACCAAAAATGGCTTTAAAAGGGTTAGAGATTTGCAAAAATGGAATAGAAATGGCCAAAATTTATTTAAAAAGCCTCAAAAATGGACAAAAAATGCATTAGAAATGGCCAAAACCGGCTTAAAAGGGTTAGAGGTATGCGAGAACGGTTTAGAAAAAGCCAAAATTGGCTTAAAAGGGGCTAGAGATGAGCAAAAAAGGGTTAGAAATGGCCAAAAATAGCTTAAAATGGGTTAGATATAGCCAAAAAAGGGTTAAAATGGGTTAGTAGTGGGTAAAAAAGGGTTAGATGTAGCCGAAAATGGCATAAAACGTGTGAGAACTGGGCCAAAAATGGGTCAGAAAAGAAAAAAAAATGCTTATAACTAGTTGAATGCAGAAGAAAGTGTTTTAGAAAGAGCCCAAAACGGCTTTAAAAGGGTTAGATGTATGCAAAAATGGGTTAGAAATGGCCAAAAACGCCTTAAAATGGGATAGAAATAGTGAAAAATGGCTTAAAATGTGTTAGAAGTGTGTAAAAATGGTTTAGATAAACCCCAAAATGGTTTAAATCGTGTGAGCAATGGGCAAAAAATGAGTTAGAAAAGGAAAGAAAAATGGCTTAAACCAGGTTGAAAGTCAGAAAAAATGGTGTAGAAAGACCCAAACGTGTCTTTAAAAGGGCTAGAGATGAGCAGAAATGGGTTAGAAATGGCAAAGAATGGCTTAAAAGAGGTTAGAGATGTGCCAGAAATGGTTAGAAATGGCCAAAACTGCTTTAAAGCAGGTTAGAGATGTGCCAAAATGGGCTAGAAATGGCCAAAAATGGATTCAAGTGGGTAAAGAAATGGGGAAAACTGGGTTAGAAACAGAAAAAAAACTAGCTTAAAACGGGTGGAAAGTGGGCAAAAATGGTTTAGAATGAGTCAAAAATGCATTAAAAGGGTTCTAGACATGCAAAAATGGGATAGAAATGGCCAAAAATGATTTAAAATGGGTTAGAAATGGACAAAAATTGGATTAGAAATGGCCAAAACCGGTTTAAAAAGGGTTAGAGGTAAGCAGAGATGAGTGAGAAATAGCCAAAACCAGCTTAAAAAAGGTTAGAGATGTGCAAAAATGGGTCAGAAATGACCAAAGCTGGCTTAAAATGGGTTAGAAACGGCCAAAAAAGCTTTAAAGCGGGTTAGAGATGTGCGAAAACAGGTTAGAAATGGCCTAAGTTGGCCAAAAGCGGGTTAGAAATGGCCAAAAAGGCTTTAAAGCAGGTTAGAGATGTGTGTGCAATGGTTAGAAATGGCAAAAATGGGTTAAAGCAGGTAAGAAATGGGGAAAAGTTGGTTAGAAAGGAAATAGAAAAAACCTTCAAACGAGTGGAAAGTTGGCAAAAATCGTTCAGGTAGAGCAAAAAAAGGCTTAAAAAGGGTTAGAGCTGAGGAAAAATGGGTTATAAATGGCCAAAAGCGGCTTAAAGGTGGTTAGATAGGGGTAAAACTGGGGTAGGAATGGCCAAAAATTGCTTAAAATGGGTTAGAAGTTTGCAAAACTGTGCTAGAAATGGCCCAAAAGGTTTAAATTGGGATAGAAATGGTGAAAAATGGCTTAAAATGCGTTAGGAGTGAGCAAAAATGGGTTAGATATAGCCGAAAACGGTTTAAATCGTGTGAGAAACAGGCAAAAAATGAGTTAGAAAAGAACTAAAAATGGCTTAAAACGGGTTGAGAGCGAGAAAACATCGTGTAGAAAGAGGCAAAAACGGCTTTAAAAGGGTTAGAGATGTGCAAAAATGGGTTAGAAATGGCAAAAAATGGCTTAAAAGGGCTTATAGATGTGCCAAAAATGGTTGGAAATGGCCAAAAATGCTTTAAAGCAGGTTAGAGATGTGTAAAAGTGGGTTAGAAATGGCCAAAAATGGATTAATGCGGGTAATAATTGGGAGAAACTGTGTTAGAAACAGAAAAAAAAAAAAAGCTTAATAAGAGTTGAAGGAGGACAAAAATGGTTAAGGTATAGCCAAAAAAGGCTTAAAAAGGGTAAGAGATATGCAAAAACTGGGATAGAAATGGCCAAAAAGGCTTTAAAGCAGGTTAGAGATGTGCAAAAACTGGTCAGAAATGGCCAAAAATGGATTAAAGCGGGAGAGAAATGGGAAAAACTGCATTAGAAACAGAAAAAAAGCATAAAAAGTTTTGAATGAGGGAAAAAATGGTGAAGATATAGCCCAAAAAAGCTTAAATAGGATTAGAGATGTGCAAAAATGGGATAGAAATGGCCAAAAACTCTTTAAAATCTGTTAGAAATGGATAAAAAATGGATAAGAAATGGCCAAAAGTAGCTTAAAAGGGGTTAGAGATGTGCAAAAATGAGTTAGAAATGGCCAAGAATGGCATAAAACAGGTTAAGAATGGCCAAAATTGGGTTAGAAATGGCCAAAAAGGCTTTAAAGCAGGTAAGAGATGTGTAAAAAAAAAAAAAAATAAAATGGTTAGAAGTGGCAAAAAATGGATTAAAGATGGTGAGAAATGCAGAAAACTGGGTTAGAAACAGAAAAAAAAATAGCATAAACCGTGTTGAAAGTGGGGAGAAATGGTTTAGAAAGAACCAAAAATGGCTTTAAAAGGGTTAGAGATTTGCAAAAATGGAATAGAAATGGCCAAAATTTATTTAAAAAGCCTCAAAAATGGACAAAAAATGCATTAGAAATGGCCAAAACCGGCTTAAAAGGGTTAGAGGTATGCGAGAACGGTTTAGAAAAAGCCAAAATTGGCTTAAAAGGGGCTAGAGATGAGCAAAAAAGGGTTAGAAATGGCCAAAAATAGCTTAAAATGGGTTAGATATAGCCAAAAAAGGGTTAAAATGGGTTAGTAGTGGGTAAAAAAGGGTTAGATGTAGCCGAAAATGGCATAAAACGTGTGAGAACTGGGCCAAAAATGGGTCAGAAAAGAAAAAAAAATGCTTATAACTAGTTGAATGCAGAAGAAAGTGTTTTAGAAAGAGCCCAAAACGGCTTTAAAAGGGTTAGATGTATGCAAAAATGGGTTAGAAATGGCCAAAAACGCCTTAAAATGGGATAGAAATAGTGAAAAATGGCTTAAAATGTGTTAGAAGTGTGTAAAAATGGTTTAGATAAACCCAAAAATGGTTTAAATCGTGTGAGCAATGGGCAAAAAATGAGTTAGAAAAGGAAAGAAAAATGGCTTAAACCAGGTTGAAAGTCAGAAAAAATGGTGTAGAAAGACCCAAACGTGTCTTTAAAAGGGCTAGAGATGAGCAGAAATGGGTTAGAAATGGCAAAGAATGGCTTAAAAGAGGTTAGAGATGTGCCAGAAATGGTTAGAAATGGCCAAAACTGCTTTAAAGCAGGTTAGAGATGTGCCAAAATGGGCTAGAAATGGCCAAAAATGGATTCAAGTGGGTAAAGAAATGGGGAAAACTGGGTTAGAAACAGAAAAAAACTAGCTTAAAACGGGTGGAAAGTGGGCAAAAATGGTTTAGAATGAGTCAAAAATGCATTAAAAGGGTTCTAGACATGCAAAAATGGGATAGAAATGGCCAAAAATGATTTAAAATGGGTTAGAAATGGACAAAAATTGGATTAGAAATGGCCAAAACCGGTTTAAAAAGGGTTAGAGGTAAGCAGAGATGAGTGAGAAATAGCCAAAACCAGCTTAAAAAAGGTTAGAGATGTGCAAAAATGGGTCAGAAATGACCAAAGCTGGCTTAAAATGGGTTAGAAACGGCCAAAAAAGCTTTAAAGCGGGTTAGAGATGTGCGAAAACAGGTTAGAAATGGCCTAAGTTGGCCAAAAGCGGGTTAGAAATGGCCAAAAAGGCTTTAAAGCAGGTTAGAGATGTGTGTGCAATGGTTAGAAATGGCAAAAATGGGTTAAAGCAGGTAAGAAATGGGGAAAAGTTGGTTAGAAAGGAAATAGAAAAAACCTTCAAACGAGTGGAAAGTTGGCAAAAATCGTTCAGGTAGAGCAAAAAAAGGCTTAAAAAGGGTTAGAGCTGAGGAAAAATGGGTTATAAATGGCCAAAAGCGGCTTAAAGGTGGTTAGATAGGGGTAAAACTGGGGTAGGAATGGCCAAAAATTGCTTAAAATGGGTTAGAAGTTTGCAAAACTGTGCTAGAAATGGCCCAAAAGGTTTAAATTGGGATAGAAATGGTGAAAAATGGCTTAAAATGCGTTAGGAGTGAGCAAAAATGGGTTAGATATAGCCGAAAACGGTTTAGATCGTGTGAGAAACAGGCAAAAAATGAGTTAGAAAAGAACTAAAAATGGCTTAAAACGGGTTGAGAGCGAGAAAACATCGTGTAGAAAGAGGCAAAAATGGCTTTAAAAGGGTTAGAGATGTGCAAAAATGGGTTAGAAATGGCAAAAAATGGCTTAAAAGGGCTTATAGATGTGCCAAAAATGGTTGGAAATGGCCAAAAATGCTTTAAAGCAGGTTAGAGATGTGTAAAAGTGGGTTAGAAATGGCCAAAAATGGATTAAAGCGGGTAATAATTGGGAGAAACTGTGTTAGAAACAGAAAAAAAAAAAAAGCTTAATAAGAGTTGAAGGAGGGCAAAAATGGTTAAGGTATAGCCAAAAAAGGCTTAAAAAGGGTAAGAGATATGCAAAAACTGGGATAGAAATGGCCAAAAAGGCTTTAAAGCAGGTTAGAGATGTGCAAAAACTGGTCAGAAATGGCCAAAAATGGATTAAAGCGGGAGAGAAATGGGAAAAACTGCATTAGAAACAGAAAAAAAGCATAAAAAGTTTTGAATGAGGGAAAAAATGGTGAAGATATAGCCCAAAAAAGCTTAAATAGGATTAGAGATGTGCAAAAATGGGATAGAAATGGCCAAAAACTCTTTAAAATCTGTTAGAAATGGATAAAAAATGGATAAGAAATGGCCAAAAGTAGCTTAAAAGGGGTTAGAGATGTGCAAAAATGAGTTAGAAATGGCCAAGAATGGCATAAAACAGGTTAAGAATGGCCAAAATTGGGTTAGAAATGGCCAAAAAGGCTTTAAAGCAGGTAAGAGATGTGTAAAAAAAAAAAAAAAATAAAATGGTTAGAAGTGGCAAAAAATGGATTAAAGATGGTGAGAAATGCAGAAAACTGGGTTAGAAACAGAAAAAAAAATAGCATAAACCGTGTTGAAAGTGGGGAGAAATGGTTTAGAAAGAACCAAAAATGGCTTTAAAAGGGTTAGAGATTTGCAAAAATGGAATAGAAATGGCCAAAATTTATTTAAAAAGCCTCAAAAATGGACAAAAAATGCATTAGAAATGGCCAAAACCGGCTTAAAAGGGTTAGAGGTATGCGAGAACGGTTTAGAAAAAGCCAAAATTGGCTTAAAAGGGGCTAGAGATGAGCAAAAAAGGGTTAGAAATGGCCAAAAATAGCTTAAAATGGGTTAGATATAGCCAAAAAAGGGTTAAAATGGGTTAGTAGTGGGTAAAAAAGGGTTAGATGTAGCCGAAAATGGCATAAAACGTGTGAGAACTGGGCCAAAAATGGGTCAGAAAAGAAAAAAAAATGCTTATAACTAGTTGAATGCAGAAGAAAGTGTTTTAGAAAGAGCCCAAAACGGCTTTAAAAGGGTTAGATGTATGCAAAAATGGGTTAGAAATGGCCAAAAACGCCTTAAAATGGGATAGAAATAGTGAAAAATGGCTTAAAATGTGTTAGAAGTGTGTAAAAATGGTTTAGATAAACCCAAAAATGGTTTAAATCGTGTGAGCAATGGGCAAAAAATGAGTTAGAAAAGGAAAGAAAAATGGCTTAAACCAGGTTGAAAGTCAGAAAAAATGGTGTAGAAAGACCCAAACGTGTCTTTAAAAGGGCTAGAGATGAGCAGAAATGGGTTAGAAATGGCAAAGAATGGCTTAAAAGAGGTTAGAGATGTGCCAGAAATGGTTAGAAATGGCCAAAACTGCTTTAAAGCAGGTTAGAGATGTGCAAAAATGGGCTAGAAATGGCCAAAAATGGATTCAAGTGGGTAAAGAAATGGGGAAAACTGGGTTAGAAACAGAAAAAAAACTAGCTTAAAACGGGTGGAAAGTGGGCAAAAATGGTTGAGAAAGAGTCAAAAATGCATTAAAAGGGTTCTAGGCACGCAAAAATGGGATAGAAATGGCCAAAAATGATTTAAACCGGGTTAGAAATGGACAAAAATTGGATTAGAAATGGCCAAAACCG
Source organism: Lathamus discolor (assembly GCF_037157495.1). Taxonomy (NCBI): domain Eukaryota; kingdom Metazoa; phylum Chordata; class Aves; order Psittaciformes; family Psittacidae; genus Lathamus; species Lathamus discolor. The sequence goes on along the minus strand of NW_027069099.1, from coordinate 10,063 downwards.
GTTTAAAAAGGGTTAGAGGTAAGCAGAGATGAGTGAGAAATAGCCAAAACCGGCTTAAAAAAGGTTAGAGATGTGCAAAAATGGGTCAGAAATGACCAAAGCTGGCTTAAAATGGGTTAGAAACGGCCAAAAAAGCTTTAAAGCGGGTTAGAGATGTGCAAAAACGGGTTAGAAATGGCCTAAGTTGGCCAAAAGCGGGTTAGAAATGGCCAAAAAGGCTTTAAAGCAGGTTAGAGATGTGTGTGCAATGGTTAGAAATGGCAAAAATGGGTTAAAGCAGGTAAGAAATGGGGAAAAGTTGGTTAGAAAGGAAATAGAAAAAACCTTCAAACGAGTGGAAAGTTGGCAAAAATCGTTCAGGTAGAGCAAAAAAAGGCTTAAAAAGGGTTAGAGCTGAGGAAAAATGGGTTATAAATGGCCAAAAGCGGCTTAAAGGTGGTTAGATAGGGGTAAAACTGGGGTAGGAATGGCCAAAAATTGCTTAAAATGGGTTAGAAGTTTGCAAAACTGTGCTAGAAATGGCCCAAAAGGTTTAAATTGGGATAGAAATGGTGAAAAATGGCTTAAAATGCGTTAGGAGTGAGCAAAAATGGGTTAGATATAGCCGAAAACGGTTTAGATCGTGTGAGAAACAGGCAAAAAATGAGTTAGAAAAGAACTAAAAATGGCTTAAAACGGGTTGAGAGCGAGAAAACATCGTGTAGAAAGAGGCAAAAATGGCTTTAAAAGGGTTAGAGATGTGCAAAAATGGGTTAGAAATGGCAAAAAATGGCTTAAAAGGGCTTATAGATGTGCCAAAAATGGTTGGAAATGGCCAAAAATGCTTTAAAGCAGGTTAGAGATGTGTAAAAGTGGGTTAGAAATGGCCAAAAATGGATTAAAGCGGGTAATAATTGGGAGAAACTGTGTTAGAAACAGAAAAAAAAAAAAAGCTTAATAAGAGTTGAAGGAGGGCAAAAATGGTTAAGGTATAGCCAAAAAAGGCTTAAAAAGGGTAAGAGATATGCAAAAACTGGGATAGAAATGGCCAAAAAGGCTTTAAAGCAGGTTAGAGATGTGCAAAAACTGGTCAGAAATGGCCAAAAATGGATTAAAGCGGGAGAGAAATGGGAAAAACTGCATTAGAAACAGAAAAAAAGCATAAAAAGTTTTGAATGAGGGAAAAAATGGTGAAGATATAGCCCAAAAAGGCTTAAATAGGATTAGAGATGTGCAAAAATGGGATAGAAATGGCCAAAAACTCTTTAAAATGTGTTAGAAATGGAGAAAAATGGGTTAGAAATGGATAAAAAATGGATAAGAAATGGCCAAAAGTAGCTTAAAAGGGGTTAGAGATGTGCAAAAATGAGTTAGAAATGGCCAAGAATGGCATAAAACAGGTTAAGAATGGCCAAAATTGGGTTAGAAATGGCCAAAAAGGCTTTAAAGCAGGTAAGAGATGTGTAAAAAAAAAAAAAAATAAAATGGTTAGAAGTGGCAAAAAATGGATTAAAGATGGTGAGAAATGCAGAAAACTGGGTTAGAAACAGAAAAAAAAATAGCATAAACCGTGTTGAAAGTGGGGAGAAATGGTTTAGAAAGAACCAAAAATGGCTTTAAAAGGGTTAGAGATTTGCAAAAATGGAATAGAAATGGCCAAAATTTATTTAAAAAGCCTCAAAAATGGACAAAAAATGCATTAGAAATGGCCAAAACCGGCTTAAAAGGGTTAGAGGTATGCGAGAACGGTTTAGAAAAAGCCAAAATTGGCTTAAAAGGGGCTAGAGATGAGCAAAAAAGGGTTAGAAATGGCCAAAAATAGCTTAAAATGGGTTAGATATAGCCAAAAAAGGGTTAAAATGGGTTAGTAGTGGGTAAAAAAGGGTTAGATGTAGCCGAAAATGGCATAAAACGTGTGAGAACTGGGCCAAAAATGGGTCAGAAAAGAAAAAAAAATGCTTATAACTAGTTGAATGCAGAAGAAAGTGTTTTAGAAAGAGCCCAAAACGGCTTTAAAAGGGTTAGATGTATGCAAAAATGGGTTAGAAATGGCCAAAAACGCCTTAAAATGGGATAGAAATAGTGAAAAATGGCTTAAAATGTGTTAGAAGTGTGTAAAAATGGTTTAGATAAACCCCAAAATGGTTTAAATCGTGTGAGCAATGGGCAAAAAATGAGTTAGAAAAGGAAAGAAAAATGGCTTAAACCAGGTTGAAAGTCAGAAAAAATGGTGTAGAAAGACCCAAACGTGTCTTTAAAAGGGCTAGAGATGAGCAGAAATGGGTTAGAAATGGCAAAGAATGGCTTAAAAGAGGTTAGAGATGTGCCAGAAATGGTTAGAAATGGCCAAAACTGCTTTAAAGCAGGTTAGAGATGTGCAAAAATGGGCTAGAAATGGCCAAAAATGGATTCAAGTGGGTAAAGAAATGGGGAAAACTGGGTTAGAAACAGAAAAAAACTAGCTTAAAACGGGTGGAAAGTGGGCAAAAATGGTTTAGAATGAGTCAAAAATGCATTAAAAGGGTTCTAGACATGCAAAAATGGGATAGAAATGGCCAAAAATGATTTAAAATGGGTTAGAAATGGACAAAAATTGGATTAGAAATGGCCAAAACCGGTTTAAAAAGGGTTAGAGGTAAGCAGAGATGAGTGAGAAATAGCCAAAACCAGCTTAAAAAAGGTTAGAGATGTGCAAAAATGGGTCAGAAATGACCAAAGCTGGCTTAAAATGGGTTAGAAACGGCCAAAAAAGCTTTAAAGCGGGTTAGAGATGTGCGAAAACGGGTTAGAAATGGCCTAAGTTGGCCAAAAGCGGGTTAGAAATGGCCAAAAAGGCTTTAAAGCAGGTTAGAGATGTGTGTGCAATGGTTAGAAATGGCAAAAATGGGTTAAAGCAGGTAAGAAATGGGGAAAAGTTGGTTAGAAAGGAAATAGAAAAAACCTTCAAACGAGTGGAAAGTTGGCAAAAATCGTTCAGGTAGAGCAAAAAAAGGCTTAAAAAGGGTTAGAGCTGAGGAAAAATGGGTTATAAATGGCCAAAAGCGGCTTAAAGGTGGTTAGATAGGGGTAAAACTGGGGTAGGAATGGCCAAAAATTGCTTAAAATGGGTTAGAAGTTTGCAAAACTGTGCTAGAAATGGCCCAAAAGGTTTAAATTGGGATAGAAATGGTGAAAAATGGCTTAAAATGCGTTAGGAGTGAGCAAAAATGGGTTAGATATAGCCGAAAACGGTTTAGATCGTGTGAGAAACAGGCAAAAAATGAGTTAGAAAAGAACTAAAAATGGCTTAAAACGGGTTGAGAGCGAGAAAACATCGTGTAGAAAGAGGCAAAAATGGCTTTAAAAGGGTTAGAGATGTGCAAAAATGGGTTAGAAATGGCAAAAAATGGCTTAAAAGGGCTTATAGATGTGCCAAAAATGGTTGGAAATGGCCAAAAATGCTTTAAAGCAGGTTAGAGATGTGTAAAAGTGGGTTAGAAATGGCCAAAAATGGATTAATGCGGGTAATAATTGGGAGAAACTGTGTTAGAAACAGAAAAAAAAAAAAAGCTTAATAAGAGTTGAAGGAGGGCAAAAATGGTTAAGGTATAGCCAAAAAAGGCTTAAAAAGGGTAAGAGATATGCAAAAACTGGGATAGAAATGGCCAAAAAGGCTTTAAAGCAGGTTAGAGATGTGCAAAAACTGGTCAGAAATGGCCAAAAATGGATTAAAGCGGGAGAGAAATGGGAAAAACTGCATTAGAAACAGAAAAAAAGCATAAAAAGTTTTGAATGAGGGAAAAAATGGTGAAGATATAGCCCAAAAAAGCTTAAATAGGATTAGAGATGTGCAAAAATGGGATAGAAATGGCCAAAAACTCTTTAAAATCTGTTAGAAATTGATAAAAAATGGATAAGAAATGGCCAAAAGTAGCTTAAAAGGGGTTAGAGATGTGCAAAAATGAGTTAGAAATGGCCAAGAATGGCATAAAACAGGTTAAGAATGGCCAAAATTGGGTTAGAAATGGCCAAAAAGGCTTTAAAGCAGGTAAGAGATGTGTAAAAAAAAAAAAAAATAAAATGGTTAGAAGTGGCAAAAAATGGATTAAAGATGGTGAGAAATGCAGAAAACTGGGTTAGAAACAGAAAAAAAAATAGCATAAACCGTGTTGAAAGTGGGGAGAAATGGTTTAGAAAGAACCAAAAATGGCTTTAAAAGGGTTAGAGATTTGCAAAAATGGAATAGAAATGGCCAAAATTTATTTAAAAAGCCTCAAAAATGGACAAAAAATGCATTAGAAATTGCCAAAACCGGCTTAAAAGGGTTAGAGGTATGCGAGAACGGTTTAGAAAAAGCCAAAATTGGCTTAAAAGGGGCTAGAGATGAGCAAAAAAGGGTTAGAAATGGCCAAAAATAGCTTAAAATGGGTTAGATATAGCCAAAAAAGGGTTAAAATGGGTTAGTAGTGGGTAAAAAAGGGTTAGATGTAGCCGAAAATGGCATAAAACGTGTGAGAACTGGGCCAAAAATGGGTCAGAAAAGAAAAAAAAATGCTTATAACTAGTTGAATGCAGAAGAAAGTGTTTTAGAAAGAGCCCAAAACGGCTTTAAAAGGGTTAGATGTATGCAAAAATGGGTTAGAAATGGCCAAAAACGCCTTAAAATGGGATAGAAATAGTGAAAAATGGCTTAAAATGTGTTAGAAGTGTGTAAAAATGGTTTAGATAAACCCAAAAATGGTTTAAATCGTGTGAGCAATGGGCAAAAAATGAGTTAGAAAAGGAAAGAAAAATGGCTTAAACCAGGTTGAAAGTCAGAAAAAATGGTGTAGAAAGACCCAAACGTGTCTTTAAAAGGGCTAGAGATGAGCAGAAATGGGTTAGAAATGGCAAAGAATGGCTTAAAAGAGGTTAGAGATGTGCCAGAAATGGTTAGAAATGGCCAAAACTGCTTTAAAGCAGGTTAGAGATGTGCAAAAATGGGCTAGAAATGGCCAAAAATGGATTCAAGTGGGTAAAGAAATGGGGAAAACTGGGTTAGAAACAGAAAAAAAACTAGCTTAAAACGGGTGGAAAGTGGGCAAAAATGGTTTAGAAAGAGTCAAAAATGCATTAAAAGGGTTCTAGGCACGCAAAAATGGGATAGAAATGGCCAAAAATGATTTAAACCGGGTTAGAAATGGACAAAAATTGGATTAGAAATGGCCAAAACCGGTTTAAAAAGGGTTAGAGGTAAGCAGAGATGAGTGAGAAATAGCCAAAACCGGCTTAAAAAAGGTTAGAGATGTGCAAAAATGGGTCAGAAATGACCAAAGCTGGCTTAAAATGGGTTAGAAACGGCCAAAAAAGCTTTAAAGCGGGTTAGAGATGTGCAAAAACGGGTTAGAAATGGCCTAAGTTGGCCAAAAGCGGGTTAGAAATGGCCAAAAAGGCTTTAAAGCAGGTTAGAGATGTGTGTGCAATGGTTAGAAATGGCAAAAATGGGTTAAAGCAGGTAAGAAATGGGGAAAAGTTGGTTAGAAAGGAAATAGAAAAAACCTTCAAACGAGTGGAAAGTTGGCAAAAATCGTTCAGGTAGAGCAAAAAAAGGCTTAAAAAGGGTTAGAGCTGAGGAAAAATGGGTTATAAATGGCCAAAAGCGGCTTAAAGGTGGTTAGATAGGGGTAAAACTGGGGTAGGAATGGCCAAAAATTGCTTAAAATGGGTTAGAAGTTTGCAAAACTGTGCTAGAAATGGCCCAAAAGGTTTAAATTGGGATAGAAATGGTGAAAAATGGCTTAAAATGCGTTAGGAGTGAGCAAAAATGGGTTAGATATAGCCGAAAACGGTTTAGATCGTGTGAGAAACAGGCAAAAAATGAGTTAGAAAAGAACTAAAAATGGCTTAAAACGGGTTGAGAGCGAGAAAACATCGTGTAGAAAGAGGCAAAAATGGCTTTAAAAGGGTTAGAGATGTGCAAAAATGGGTTAGAAATGGCAAAAAATGGCTTAAAAGGGCTTATAGATGTGCCAAAAATGGTTGGAAATGGCCAAAAATGCTTTAAAGCAGGTTAGAGATGTGTAAAAGTGGGTTAGAAATGGCCTAAAATGGATTAAAGCGGGTAATAATTGGGAGAAACTGTGTTAGAAAAAGAAAAAAAAAAAAAAAACTTAATAAGAGTTGAAGGAGGGCAAAAATGGTTAAGGTATAGCCAAAAAAGGCTTAAAAAGGGTAAGAGATATGCAAAAACTGGGATAGAAATGGCCAAAAAGGCTTTAAAGCAGGTTAGAGATGTGCAAAAACTGGTCAGAAATGGCCAAAAATGGATTAAAGCGGGAGAGAAATGGGAAAAACTGCATTAGAAACAGAAAAAAAGCATAAAAAGTTTTGAATGAGGGAAAAAATGGTGAAGATATAGCCCAAAAAGGCTTAAATAGGATTAGAGATGTGCAAAAATGGGATAGAAATGGCCAAAAACTCTTTAAAATCTGTTAGAAATGGAGAAAAATGGGTTAGAAATGGATAAAAAATGGATAAGAAATGGCCAAAAGTAGCTTAAAAGGGGTTAGAGATGTGCAAAAATGAGTTAGAAATGGCCAAGAATGGCATAAAACAGGTTAAGAATGGCCAAAATTGGGTTAGAAATGGCCAAAAAGGCTTTAAAGCAGGTAAGAGATGTGTAAAAAAAAAAAAAAAAATAAAATGGTTAGAAGTGGCAAAAAATGGATTAAAGATGGTGAGAAATGCAGAAAACTGGGTTAGAAACAGAAAAAAAAATAGCATAAACCGTGTTGAAAGTGGGGAGAAATGGTTTAGAAAGAACCAAAAATGGCTTTAAAAGGGTTAGAGATTTGCAAAAATGGAATAGAAATGGCCAAAAATGATTTAAAACGGGTTAGAAATGGACAAAAATTGGATTAGAAATGGCCAAAACCGGCTTAAAAGGGTTAGAGGTATGCGAGAACGGTTTAGAAAAAGCCAAAATTGGCTTAAAAGGGGCTAGAGATGAGCAAAAAAGGGTTAGAAATGGCCAAAAATAGCTTAAAATGGGTTAGATATAGCCAAAAAAGGGTTAAAATGGGTTAGTAGTGGGTAAAAAAGGGTTAGATGTAGCCGAAAATGGCATAAAACGTGTGAGAACTGGGCCAAAAATGGGTCAGAAAAGAAAAAAAAATGCTTATAACTAGTTGAATGCAGAAGAAAGTGTTTTAGAAAGAGCCCAAAACGGCTTTAAAAGGGTTAGATGTATGCAAAAATGGGTTAGAAATGGCCAAAAACGCCTTAAAATGGGATAGAAATAGTGAAAAATGGCTTAAAATGTGTTAGAAGTGTGTAAAAATGGTTTAGATAAACCCAAAAATGGTTTAAATCGTGTGAGCAATGGGCAAAAAATGAGTTAGAAAAGGAAAGAAAAATGGCTTAAACCAGGTTGAAAGTCAGAAAAAATGGTGTAGAAAGACCCAAACGTGTCTTTAAAAGGGCTAGAGATGAGCAGAAATGGGTTAGAAATGGCAAAGAATGGCTTAAAAGAGGTTAGAGATGTGCCAGAAATGGTTAGAAATGGCCAAAACTGCTTTAAAGCAGGTTAGAGATGTGCAAAAATGGGCTAGAAATGGCCAAAAATGGATTCAAGTGGGTAAAGAAATGGGGAAAACTGGGTTAGAAACAGAAAAAAAACTAGCTTAAAACGGGTGGAAAGTGGGCAAAAATGGTTTAGAATGAGTCAAAAATGCATTAAAAGGGTTCTAGGCACGCAAAAATGGGATAGAAATGGCCAAAAATGATTTAAACCGGGTTAGAAATGGACAAAAATTGGATTAGAAATGGCCAAAACCGGTTTAAAAAGGGTTAGAGGTAAGCAGAGATGAGTGAGAAATAGCCAAAACCGGCTTAAAAAAGGTTAGAGATGTGCAAAAATGGGTCAGAAATGACCAAAGCTGGCTTAAAATGGGTTAGAAATGGCCAAAAAAGCTTTAAAGCGGGTTAGAGATGTGCAAAAACGGGTTAGAAATGGCCTAAGTTGGCCAAAAGCGGGTTAGAAATGGCCAAAAAGGCTTTAAAGCAGGTTAGAGATGTGTGTGCAATGGTTAGAAATGGCAAAAATGGGTTAAAGCAGGTAAGAAATGGGGAAAAGTTGGTTAGAAAGGAAATAGAAAAAACCTTCAAACGAGTGGAAAGTTGGCAAAAATCGTTCAGGTAGAGCAAAAAAAGGCTTAAAAAGGGTTAGAGCTGAGGAAAAATGGGTTATAAATGGCCAAAAGCGGCTTAAAGGTGGTTAGATAGGGGTAAAACTGGGGTAGGAATGGCCAAAAATTGCTTAAAATGGGTTAGAAGTTTGCAAAACTGTGCTAGAAATGGCCCAAAAGGTTTAAATTGGGATAGAAATGGTGAAAAATGGCTTAAAATGCGTTAGGAGTGAGCAAAAATGGGTTAGATATAGCCGAAAACGGTTTAGATCGTGTGAGAAACAGGCAAAAAATGAGTTAGAAAAGAACTAAAAATGGCTTAAAACGGGTTGAGAGCGAGAAAACATCGTGTAGAAAGAGGCAAAAATGGCTTTAAAAGGGTTAGAGATGTGCAAAAATGGGTTAGAAATGGCAAAAAATGGCTTAAAAGGGCTTATAGATGTGCCAAAAATGGTTGGAAATGGCCAAAAATGCTTTAAAGCAGGTTAGAGATGTGTAAAAGTGGGTTAGAAATGGCCAAAAATGGATTAAAGCGGGTAATAATTGGGAGAAACTGTGTTAGAAAAAGAAAAAAAAAAAAAAAACTTAATAAGAGTTGAAGGAGGGCAAAAATGGTTAAGGTATAGCCAAAAAAGGCTTAAAAAGGGTAAGAGATATGCAAAAACTGGGATAGAAATGGCCAAAAAGGCTTTAAAGCAGGTTAGAGATGTGCAAAAACTGGTCAGAAATGGCCAAAAATGGATTAAAGCGGGAGAGAAATGGGAAAAACTGCATTAGAAACAGAAAAAAAGCATAAAAAGTTTTGAATGAGGGAAAAAATGGTGAAGATATAGCCCAAAAAGGCTTAAATAGGATTAGAGATGTGCAAAAATGGGATAGAAATGGCCAAAAACTCTTTAAAATGTGTTAGAAATGGAGAAAAATGGGTTAGAAATGGATAAAAAATGGATAAGAAATGGCCAAAAGTAGCTTAAAAGGGGTTAGAGATGTGCAAAAATGAGTTAGAAATGGCCAAGAATGGCATAAAACAGGTTAAGAATGGCCAAAATTGGGTTAGAAATGGCCAAAAAGGCTTTAAAGCAGGTAAGAGATGTGTAAAAAAAAAAAATAAATAAAATGGTTAGAAGTGGCAAAAAATGGATTAAAGATGGTGAGAAATGCAGAAAACTGGGTTAGAAACAGAAAAAAAAATAGCATAAACCGTGTTGAAAGTGGGGAGAAATGGTTTAGAAAGAACCAAAAATGGCTTTAAAAGGGTTAGAGATTTGCAAAAATGGAATAGAAATGGCCAAAATTTATTTAAAAAGCCTCAAAAATGGACAAAAAATGCATTAGAAATGGCCAAAACCGGCTTAAAAGGGTTAGAGGTATGCGAGAACGGTTTAGAAAAAGCCAAAATTGGCTTAAAAGGGGCTAGAGATGAGCAAAAAAGGGTTAGAAATGGCCAAAAATAGCTTAAAATGGGTTAGATATAGCCAAAAAAGGGTTAAAATGGGTTAGTAGTGGGTAAAAAAGGGTTAGATGTAGCCGAAAATGGCATAAAACGTGTGAGAACTGGGCCAAAAATGGGTCAGAAAAGAAAAAAAAATGCTTATAACTAGTTGAATGCAGAAGAAAGTGTTTTAGAAAGAGCCAAAAACGGCTTTAAAAGGGTTAGATGTATGCAAAAATGGGTTACAAATGGCCAAAAACGCCTTAAAATGGGATAGAAATAGTGAAAAATGGCTTAAAATGTGTTAGAAGTGTGTAAAAATGGTTTAGATAAACCCAAAAATGGTTTAAATCGTGTGAGCAATGGGCAAAAAATGAGTTAGAAAAGGAAAGAAAAATGGCTTAAACCAGGTTGAAAGTCAGAAAAAATGGTGTAGAAAGACCCAAACGTGTCTTTAAAAGGGCTAGAGATGAGCAGAAATGTGTTAGAAATGGCAAAGAATGGCTTA
>NW_027069098.1:0-40389 GCF_037157495.1 Lathamus discolor | reverse complement strand
AAATGGCCAAAACCGGCTTAAAAGGGTTAGAGGTATGCGAGAACGGTTTAGAAAAAGCCAAATTAGGCTTAAAAGGGGCTAGAGATGAGCAAAAAAGGGTTAGAAATGGCCAAAAATAGCTTAAAATGGGTTAGATATAGCCAAAAAAGGGTTAAAATGGGTTAGTAGTGGGTAAAAAAGGGTTAGATGTAGCCGAAAATGGCATAAAACGTGTGAGAACTGGGCCAAAAATGGGTCAGAAAAGAAAAAAAAATGCTTATAACTAGTTGAATGCAGAAGAAAGTGTTTTAGAAAGAGCCCAAAACGGCTTTAAAAGGGTTAGATGTATGCAAAAATGGGTTAGAAATGGCCAAAAACGCCTTAAAATGGGATAGAAATAGTGAAAAATGGCTTAAAATGTGTTAGAAGTGTGTAAAAATGGTTTAGATAAACCCAAAAATGGTTTAAATCGTGTGAGCAATGGGCAAAAAATGAGTTAGAAAAGGAAAGAAAAATGGCTTAAACCAGGTTGAAAGTCAGAAAAAATGGTGTAGAAAGACCCAAACGTGTCTTTAAAAGGGCTAGAGATGAGCAGAAATGGGTTAGAAATGGCAAAGAATGGCTTAAAAGAGGTTAGAGATGTGCCAGAAATGGTTAGAAATGGCCAAAACTGCTTTAAAGCAGGTTAGAGATGTGCAAAAATGGGCTAGAAATGGCCAAAAATGGATTCAAGTGGGTAAAGAAATGGGGAAAACTGGGTTAGAAACAGAAAAAAAAAATAGCATAAACCCTGTTGAAAGTGGGGAGAAATGGTTTAGAAAGAACCAAAAGTGGCTTTAAAAGGGTTAGAGATTTGCAAAAATGGGATAGAAATGGCCAAAAATGATTTAAAACGGGTTAGAAATGGACAAAAATTGGATTAGAAATGGCCAAAACCGGTTTAAAAAGGGTTAGAGGTAAGCAGAGATGAGTGAGAAATAGCCAAAACCAGCTTAAAAAAGGTTAGAGATGTGCAAAAATGGGTCAGAAATGACCAAAGCTGGCTTAAAATGGGTTAGAAACGGCCAAAAAAGCTTTAAAGCGGGTTAGAGATGTGCGAAAACAGGTTAGAAATGGCCTAAGTTGGCCAAAAGCGGGTTAGAAATGGCCAAAAAGGCTTTAAAGCAGGTTAGAGATGTGTGTGCAATGGTTAGAAATGGCAAAAATGGGTTAAAGCAGGTAAGAAATGGGGAAAAGTTGGTTAGAAAGGAAATAGAAAAAACCTTCAAACGAGTGGAAAGTTGGCAAAAATCGTTCAGGTAGAGCAAAAAAAGGCTTAAAAAGGGTTAGAGCTGAGGAAAAATGGGTTATAAATGGCCAAAAGCGGCTTAAAGGTGGTTAGATAGGGGTAAAACTCGGGTAGGAATGGCCAAAAATTGCTTAAAATGGGTTAGAAGTTTGCAAAACTGTGCTAGAAATGGCCCAAAAGGTTTAAATTGGGATAGAAATGGTGAAAAATGGCTTAAAATGCGTTAGGAGTGAGCAAAAATGGGTTAGATATAGCCGAAAACGGTTTAAATCGTGTGAGAAACAGGCAAAAAATGAGTTAGAAAAGAACTAAAAATGGCTTAAAACGGGTTGAGAGCGAGAAAACATCGTGTAGAAAGAGGCAAAAATGGCTTTAAAAGGGTTAGAGATGTGCAAAAATGGGTTAGAAATGGCAAAAAATGGCTTAAAAGGGCTTATAGATGTGCCAAAAATGGTTGGAAATGGCCAAAAATGCTTTAAAGCAGGTTAGAGATGTGTAAAAGTGGGTTAGAAATGGCCAAAAATGGATTAAAGCGGGTAATAATTGGGAGAAACTGTGTTAGAAACAGAAAAAAAAAAAAAGCTTAATAAGAGTTGAAGGAGGGCAAAAATGGTTAAGGTATAGCCAAAAAAGGCTTAAAAAGGGTAAGAGATATGCAAAAACTGGGATAGAAATGGCCAAAAAGGCTTTAAAGCAGGTTAGAGATGTGCAAAAACTGGTCAGAAATGGCCAAAAATGGATTAAAGCGGGAGAGAAATGGGAAAAACTGCATTAGAAACAGAAAAAAAGCATAAAAAGTTTTGAATGAGGGAAAAAATGGTGAAGATATAGCCCAAAAAGGCTTAAATAGGATTAGAGATGTGCAAAAATGGGATAGAAATGGCCAAAAACTCTTTAAAATCTGTTAGAAATGGATAAAAAATGGATAAGAAATGGCCAAAAGTAGCTTAAAAGGGGTTAGAGATGTGCAAAAATGAGTTAGAAATGGCCAAGAATGGCATAAAAGAGGTTAAGAATGGCCAAAATTGGGTTAGAAATGGCCAAAAAGGCTTTAAAGCAGGTAAGAGATGTGTAAAAAAAAAAAAAAAATAAAATGGTTAGAAGTGGCAAAAAATGGATTAAAGATGGTGAGAAATGCAGAAAACTGGGTTAGAAACAGAAAAAAAAATAGCATAAACCGTGTTGAAAGTGGGGAGAAATGGTTTAGAAAGAACCAAAAATGGCTTTAAAAGGGTTAGAGATTTGCAAAAATGGAATAGAAATGGCCAAAATTTATTTAAAAAGCCTCAAAAATGGACAAAAAATGCATTAGAAATGGCCAAAACCGGCTTAAAAGGGTTAGAGGTATGCGAGAACGGTTTAGAAAAAGCCAAATTAGGCTTAAAAGGGGCTAGAGATGAGCAAAAAAGGGTTAGAAATGGCCAAAAATAGCTTAAAATGGGTTAGATATAGCCAAAAAAGGGTTAAAATGGGTTAGTAGTGGGTAAAAAAGGGTTGATGTAGCCGAAAATGGCATAAAACGTGTGAGAACTGGGCCAAAAATGGGTCAGAAAAGAAAAAAAAATGCTTATAACTAGTTGAATGCAGAAGAAAGTGTTTTAGAAAGAGCCCAAAACGGCTTTAAAAGGGTTAGATGTATGCAAAAATGGGTTAGAAATGGCCAAAAACGCCTTAAAATGGGATAGAAATAGTGAAAAATGGCTTAAAATGTGTTAGAAGTGTGTAAAAATGGTTTAGATAAACCCAAAAATGGTTTAAATCGTGTGAGCAATGGGCAAAAAATGAGTTAGAAAAGGAAAGAAAAATGGCTTAAACCAGGTTGAAAGTCAGAAAAAATGGTGTAGAAAGACCCAAACGTGTCTTTAAAAGGGCTAGAGATGAGCAGAAATGGGTTAGAAATGGCAAAGAATGGCTTAAAAGAGGTTAGAGATGTGCCAGAAATGGTTAGAAATGGCCAAAACTGCTTTAAAGCAGGTTAGAGATGTGCAAAAATGGGCTAGAAATGGCCAAAAATGGATTCAAGTGGGTAAAGAAATGGGGAAAACTGGGTTAGAAACAGAAAAAAAACTAGCTTAAAACGGGTGGAAAGTGGGCAAAAATGGTTTAGAATGAGTAAAAAATGCATTAAAAGGGTTCTAGACATGCAAAAATGGGATAGAAATGGCCAAAAATGATTTAAAACGGGTTAGAAATGGACAAAAATTGGATTAGAAATGGCCAAAACCGGTTTAAAAAGGGTTAGAGGTAAGCAGAGATGAGTGAGAAATAGCCAAAACCAGCTTAAAAAAGGTTAGAGATGTGCAAAAATGGGTCAGAAATGACCAAAGCTGGCTTAAAATGGGTTAGAAACGGCCAAAAAAGCTTTAAAGCGGGTTAGAGATGTGCGAAAACAGGTTAGAAATGGCCTAAGTTGGCCAAAAGCGGGTTAGAAATGGCCAAAAAGGCTTTAAAGCAGGTTAGAGATGTGTGTGCAATGGTTAGAAATGGCAAAAATGGGTTAAAGCAGGTAAGAAATGGGGAAAAGTTGGTTAGAAAGGAAATAGAAAAAACCTTCAAACGAGTGGAAAGTTGGCAAAAATCGTTCAGGTAGAGCAAAAAAAGGCTTAAAAAGGGTTAGAGCTGAGGAAAAATGGGTTATAAATGGCCAAAAGCGGCTTAAAGGTGGTTAGATAGGGGTAAAACTGGGGTAGGAATGGCCAAAAATTGCTTAAAATGGGTTAGAAGTTTGCAAAACTGTGCTAGAAATGGCCCAAAAGGTTTAAATTGGGATAGAAATGGTGAAAAATGGCTTAAAATGCGTTAAGAGTGAGCAAAAATGGGTTAGATATAGCCGAAAACGGTTTAAATCGTGTGAGAAACAGGCAAAAAATGAGTTAGAAAAGAACTAAAAATGGCTTAAAACGGGTTGAGAGCGAGAAAACATCGTGTAGAAAGAGGCAAAAATGGCTTTAAAAGGGTTAGAGATGTGCAAAAATGGGTTAGAAATGGCAAAAAATGGCTTAAAAGGGCTTATAGATGTGCCAAAAATGGTTGGAAATGGCCAAAAATGCTTTAAAGCAGGTTAGAGATGTGTAAAAGTGGGTTAGAAATGGCCAAAAATGGATTAAAGCGGGTAATAATTGGGAGAAACTGTGTTAGAAACAGAAAAAAAAAAAAAGCTGAATAAGAGTTGAAGGAGGGCAAAAATGGTTAAGGTATAGCCAAAAAAGGCTTAAAAAGGGTAAGAGATATGCAAAAACTGGGATAGAAATGGCCAAAAAGGCTTTAAAGCAGGTTAGAGATGTGCAAAAACTGGTCAGAAATGGCCAAAAATGGATTAAAGCGGGAGAGAAATGGGAAAAACTGCATTAGAAACAGAAAAAAAGCATAAAAAGTTTTGAATGAGGGAAAAAATGGTGAAGATATAGCCCAAAAAGGCTTAAATAGGATTAGAGATGTGCAAAAATGGGATAGAAATGGCCAAAAACTCTTTAAAATCTGTTAGAAATGGATAAAAAATGGATAAGAAATGGCCAAAAGTAGCTTAAAAGGGGTTAGAGATGTGCAAAAATGAGTTAGAAATGGCCAAGAATGGCATAAAAGAGGTTAAGAATGGCCAAAATTGGGTTAGAAATGGCCAAAAAGGCTTTAAAGCAGGTAAGAGATGTGTAAAAAAAAAAAAAAAATAAAATGGTTAGAAGTGGCAAAAAATGGATTAAAGATGGTGAGAAATGCAGAAAACTGGGTTAGAAACAGAAAAAAAAATAGCATAAACCGTGTTGAAAGTGGGGAGAAATGGTTTAGAAAGAACCAAAAATGGCTTTAAAAGGGTTAGAGATTTGCAAAAATGGAATAGAAATGGCCAAAATTTATTTAAAAAGCCTCAAAAATGGACAAAAAATGCATTAGAAATGGCCAAAACCGGCTTAAAAGGGTTAGAGGTATGCGAGAACGGTTTAGAAAAAGCCAAATTAGGCTTAAAAGGGGCTAGAGATGAGCAAAAAAGGGTTAGAAATGGCCAAAAATAGCTTAAAATGGGTTAGATATAGCCAAAAAAGGGTTAAAATGGGTTAGTAGTGGGTAAAAAAGGGTTAGATGTAGCCGAAAATGGCATAAAACGTGTGAGAACTGGGCCAAAAATGGGTCAGAAAAGAAAAAAAAATGCTTATAACTAGTTGAATGCAGAAGAAAGTGTTTTAGAAAGAGCCCAAAACGGCTTTAAAAGGGTTAGATGTATGCAAAAATGGGTTAGAAATGGCCAAAAACGCCTTAAAATGGGATAGAAATAGTGAAAAATGGCTTAAAATGTGTTAGAAGTGTGTAAAAATGGTTTAGATAAACCCAAAAATGGTTTAAATCGTGTGAGCAATGGGCAAAAAATGAGTTAGAAAAGGAAAGAAAAATGGCTTAAACCAGGTTGAAAGTCAGAAAAAATGGTGTAGAAAGACCCAAACGTGTCTTTAAAAGGGCTAGAGATGAGCAGAAATGGGTTAGAAATGGCAAAGAATGGCTTAAAAGAGGTTAGAGATGTGCCAGAAATGGTTAGAAATGGCCAAAACTGCTTTAAAGCAGGTTAGAGATGTGCAAAAATGGGCTAGAAATGGCCAAAAATGGATTCAAGTGGGTAAAGAAATGGGGAAAACTGGGTTAGAAACAGAAAAAAAAAATAGCATAAACCCTGTTGAAAGTGGGGAGAAATGGTTTAGAAAGAACCAAAAGTGGCTTTAAAAGGGTTAGAGATTTGCAAAAATGGGATAGAAATGGCCAAAAATGATTTAAACCGGGTTAGAAATGGACAAAAATTGGATTAGAAATGGCCAAAACCGGTTTAAAAAGGGTTAGAGGTAAGCAGAGATGAGTGAGAAATAGCCAAAACCAGCTTAAAAAAGGTTAGAGATGTGCAAAAATGGGTCAGAAATGACCAAAGCTGGCTTAAAATGGGTTAGAAACGGCCAAAAAAGCTTTAAAGCGGGTTAGAGATGTGCGAAAACAGGTTAGAAATGGCCTAAGTTGGCCAAAAGCGGGTTAGAAATGGCCAAAAAGGCTTTAAAGCAGGTTAGAGATGTGTGTGCAATGGTTAGAAATGGCAAAAATGGGTTAAAGCAGGTAAGAAATGGGGAAAAGTTGGTTAGAAAGGAAATAGAAAAAACCTTCAAACGAGTGGAAAGTTGGCAAAAATCGTTCAGGTAGAGCAAAAAAAGGCTTAAAAAGGGTTAGAGCTGAGGAAAAATGGGTTATAAATGGCCAAAAGCGGCTTAAAGGTGGTTAGATAGGGGTAAAACTGGGGTAGGAATGGCCAAAAATTGCTTAAAATGGGTTAGAAGTTTGCAAAACTGTGCTAGAAATGGCCCAAAAGGTTTAAATTGGGATAGAAATGGTGAAAAATGGCTTAAAATGCGTTAGGAGTGAGCAAAAATGGGTTAGATATAGCCGAAAACGGTTTAGATCGTGTGAGAAACAGGCAAAAAATGAGTTAGAAAAGAACTAAAAATGGCTTAAAACGGGTTGAGAGCGAGAAAACATCGTGTAGAAAGAGGCAAAAATGGCTTTAAAAGGGTTAGAGATGTGCAAAAATGGGTTAGAAATGGCAAAAAATGGCTTAAAAGGGCTTATAGATGTGCCAAAAATGGTTGGAAATGGCCAAAAATGCTTTAAAGCAGGTTAGAGATGTGTAAAAGTGGGTTAGAAATGGCCAAAAATGGATTAAAGTGGGTAATAATTGGGAGAAACTGTGTTAGAAACAGAAAAAAAAAAAAAGCTGAATAAGAGTTGAAGGAGGGCAAAAATGGTTAAGGTATAGCCAAAAAAGGCTTAAAAAGGGTAAGAGATATGCAAAAACTGGGATAGAAATGGCCAAAAATGGATTAAAGCGGGAGAGAAATGGGAAAAACTGCATTAGAAACAGAAAAAAAGCATAAAAAGTTTTGAATGAGGGAAAAAATGGTGAAGATATAGCCCAAAAAGGCTTAAATAGGATTATAGATGTGCAAAAATGGGATGGAAATGGCCAAAAACTCTTTAAAATGTGTTAGAAATGGCCAAAAATGGGTTAGAAATGGCCAAAAAGGCTTTAAAGCAGGTAAGAGATGTGTAAAAAAAAAATAAATAAAATGGTTAGAAGTGGCAAAAAATGGATTAAAGATGGTGAGAAATGCAGAAAACTGGGTTAGAAAGAGGAAAAAAAATAGCATAAACCGTGTTGAAAGTGGGGAGAAATGGTTTAGAAAGAACCAAAAATGGCTTTAAAAGGGTTAGAGATTTGCAAAAATGGAATAGAAATGGCCAAAATTTATTTAAAAAGCCTCAAAAATGGACAAAAAATGCATTAGAAATGGCCAAAACCGGCTTAAAAGGGTTAGAGGTATGCGAGAACGGTTTAGAAAAAGCCAAAATTGGCTTAAAAGGGGCTAGAGATGAGCAAAAAAGGGTTAGAAATGGCCAAAAATAGCTTAAAATGGGTTAGATATAGCCAAAAAAGGGTTAAAATGGGTTAGTAGTGGGTAAAAAAGGGTTAGATGTAGCCGAAAATGGCATAAAACGTGTGAGAACTGGGCCAAAAATGGGTCAGAAAAGAAAAAAAAATGCTTATAACTAGTTGAATGCAGAAGAAAGTGTTTTAGAAAGAGCCAAAAACGGCTTTAAAAGGGTTAGATGTATGCAAAAATGGGTTACAAATGGCCAAAAACGCCTTAAAATGGGATAGAAATAGTGAAAAATGGCTTAAAATGTGTTAGAAGTGTGTAAAAATGGTTTAGATAAACCCAAAAATGGTTAAATCGTGTGAGCAATGGGCAAAAAATGAGTTAGAAAGGGAAAGAAAAACGGCTTAAACCAGGTTGAAAGTCAGAAAAAATGGTGTAGAAAGACCCAAACGTGGCTTTAAAAGGGCTAGAGATGAGCAGAAATGGGTTAGAAATGGCAAAGAATGGCTTAAAAGAGGTTAGAGATGTGCCAGAAATGGTTAGAAATGGCCAAAACTGCTTTAAAGCAGGTTAGAGATGTGCAAAAATGGGCTAGAAATGGCCAAAAATGGATTAAAGCGGGTAATAATTGGGAGAAACTGTGTTAGAAACAGAAAAAAAAAAAAATCAGCTTAATAAGAGTTGAAGGAGGGCAAAAAATGGTTAAGGTATAGCCAAAAAAGGCTTAAAAAGGGTAAGAGATATGCAAAAACTGGGATAGAAATGGCCAAAAAGGCTTTAAAGCAGGTTAGAGATGTGCAAAAACTGGTCAGAAATGGCCAAAAATGGATTAAAGCGGGAGAGAAATGGGAAAAACTGCATTAGAAACAGAAAAAAAGCATAAAAAGTTTTGAATGAGGGAAAAAATGGTGAAGATATAGCCCAAAAAGGCTTAAAAAGGATTAGAGATGTGCAAAAATGGGATAGAAATGGCCAAAAACTCTTTAAAATGTGTTAGAAATGGAGAAAAATGGGTTAGAAATGGATAAAAAATGGATAAGAAATGGCCAAAAGTAGCTTAAAAGGTGTTAGAGATGTGCAAAAATGAGTTAGAAATGGCCAAGAATGGCATAAAAACAGGTTAAGAATGGCCAAAATTGGGTTAGAAATGGCCAAAAAGGCTTTAAGGCAGGTAAGAGATGTGTAAAAAAAAAAATAAATAAAATGGTTAGAAGTGGCAAAAAATGGATTAAAGATGGTGAGAAATGCAGAAAACTGGGTTAGAAACAGAAAAAAAAAAATAGCATAAACCGTGTTGAAAGTGGGGAGAAATGGTTTAGAAAGAACCAAAAATGGCTTTAAAAGGGTTAGAGATTTGCAAAAATGGGATAGAAATGGCCAAAAATGATTAAAACGGGTTAGAAATGGACAAAAATTGGATTAGAAATGGCCAAAACCGGTTTAAAAAGGGTTAGAGGTAAGCAGAGATGAGTGAGAAATAGCCAAAACCAGCTTAAAAAAGGTTAGAGATGTGCAAAAATGGGTCAGAAATGACCAAAGCTGGCTTAAAATGGGTTAGAAACGGCCAAAAAAGCTTTAAAGCGGGTTAGAGATGTGCAAAAACGGGTTAGAAATGGCCTAAGTTGGCCAAAAGCGGGTTAGAAATGGCCAAAAAGGCTTTAAAGCAGGTTAGAGATGTGTGTGCAATGGTTAGAAATGGCAAAATGGGTTAAAGCAGGTAAGAAATGGGGAAAAGTTGGTTAGAAAGGAAATAGAAAAAAACCTTCAAACGAGTGGAAAGTTGGCAAAAATCGTTCAGGTAGAGCAAAAAAAGGCTTAAAAAGGGTTAGAGCTGAGGAAAAATGTGTTATAAATGGCCAAAAGCGGCTTAAAGGTGGTTAGATAGGGGTAAAACTGGGGTAGGAATGGCCAAAAATTGCTTAAAATGGGTTAGAAGTTTGCAAAACTGTGCTAGAAATGGCCCAAAAGGTTTAAATTGGGATAGAAATGGTGAAAAATGGCTTAAAATGCGTTAGGAGTGAGCAAAAATGGGTTAGATATAGCCGAAAACGGTTTAGATCGTGTGAGAAACAGGCAAAAAATGAGTTAGAAAAGAACTAAAAATGGCTTAAAACGTGTTGAGAGCGAGAAAACATCGTGTAGAAAGAGGCAAAAATGGCTTTAAAAGGGTTAGAGATGTGCAAAAATGGGTTAGAAATGGCAAAAAATGGCTTAAAAGGGCTTATAGATGTGCCAAAAATGGTTGGAAATGGCCAAAAATGCTTTAAAGCAAGTTAGAGATGTGTAAAAGTGGGTTAGAAATGGCCAAAAATGGATTAAAGCGGGTAATAATTGGGAGAAACTGTGTTAGAAACAGAAAAAAAAAAAAAGCTTAATAAGAGTTGAAGGAGGGCAAAAATGGTTAAGGTATAGCCAAAAAAGGCTTAAAAAGGGTAAGAGATATGCAAAAACTGGATAGAAATGGCCAAAAAGGCTTTAAAGCAGGTTAGAGATGTGCAAAAACTGGTCAGAAATGGCCAAAAATGGATTAAAGCGGGAGAGAAATGGAAAAAACTGCATTAGAAACAGAAAAAAAGCATAAAAAGTTTTGAATGAGGGAAAAAATGGTGAAGATATAGCCCAAAAAGGCTTAAATAGGATTAGAGATGTGCAAAAATGGGATAGAAATGGCCAAAAACTCTTTAAAATGTGTTAGAAATGGAGAAAAATGGTTAGAAATGGATAAAAAATGGATAAGAAATGGCCAAAAGTAGCTTAAAAGGGGTTAGAGATGTGCAAAAATGAGTTAGAAATGGCCAAGAATGGCATAAAACAGGTTAAGAATGGCCAAAATTGGGTTAGAAATGGCCAAAAAGGCTTTAAAGCAGGTAAGAGATGTGTAAAAAAAAAAAAAAATAAAATGGTTAGAAGTGGCAAAAAATGGATTAAAGATGGTGAGAAATGCAGAAAACTGGGTTAGAAACAGAAAAAAAAATAGCATAAACCGTGTTGAAAGTGGGGAGAAATGGTTTAGAAAGAACCAAAAATGGCTTTAAAAGGGTTAGAGATTTGCAAAAATGGAATAGAAATGGCCAAAATTTATTTAAAAAGCCTCAAAAATGGACAAAAAATGCATTAGAAATGGCCAAAACCGGCTTAAAAGGGTTAGAGGTATGCGAGAACGGTTTAGAAAAAGCCAAAATTGGCTTAAAAGGGGCTAGAGATGAGCAAAAAAGGGTTAGAAATGGCCAAAAATAGCTTAAAATGGGTTAGATATAGCCAAAAAAGGGTTAAAATGGGTTAGTAGTGGGTAAAAAAGGGTTAGATGTAGCCGAAAATGGCATAAAACGTGTGAGAACTGGGCCAAAAATGGGTCAGAAAAGAAAAAAAAATGCTTATAACTAGTTGAATGCAGAAGAAAGTGTTTTAGAAAGAGCCAAAAAACGGCTTTAAAAGGGTTAGATGTATGCAAAAATGGGTTAGAAATGGCCAAAAACGCCTTAAAATGGGATAGAAATAGTGAAAAATGGCTTAAAATGTGTTAGAAGTGTGTAAAAATGGTTTAGATAAACCCAAAAATGGTTTAAATCGGGTGTGAGCAATGGGCAAAAAATGAGTTAGAAAAGGAAAGAAAAATGGCTTAAACCAGGTTGAAAGTCAGAGAAAATGGTGTAGAAAGACCCAAACGTGGCTTTAAAAGGGCTAGAGATGAGCAGAAATGGGTTAGAAATGGCAAAGAATGGCTTAAAAGAGGTTAGAGATGTGCCAGAAATGGTTAGAAATGGCCAAAACTGCTTTAAAGCAGGTTAGAGATGTGCAAAAATGGGCTAGAAATGGCCAAAAATGGATTCAAGTGGGTAAAGAAATGGGGAAAACTGGGTTAGAAACAGAAAAAAACTAGCTTAAAACGGGTGGAAAGTGGGCAAAAATGGTTTAGAATGAGTCAAAAATGCATTAAAAGGGTTCTAGACATGCAAAAATGGGATAGAAATGGCCAAAAATGATTTAAACCGGGTTAGAAATGGACAAAAATTGGATTAGAAATGGCCAAAACCGGTTTAAAAAGGGTTAGAGGTAAGCAGAGATGAGTGAGAAATAGCCAAAACCAGCTTAAAAAAGGTTAGAGATGTGCAAAAATGGGTCAGAAATGACCAAAGCTGGCTTAAAATGGGTTAGAAACGGCCAAAAAAGCTTTAAAGCGGGTTAGAGATGTGCGAAAACGGGTTAGAAATGGCCTAAGTTGGCCAAAAGCGGGTTAGAAATGGCCAAAAAGGCTTTAAAGCAGGTTAGAGATGTGTGTGCAATGGTTAGAAATGGCAAAAATGGGTTAAAGCAGGTAAGAAATGGGGAAAAGTTGGTTAGAAAGGAAATAGAAAAAACCTTCAAACGAGTGGAAAGTTGGCAAAAATCGTTCAGGTAGAGCAAAAAAGGCTTAAAAAGGGTTAGAGCTGAGGAAAAATGGGTTATAAATGGCCAAAAGCGGCTTAAAGGTGGTTAGATAGGGGTAAAACTGGGGTAGGAATGGCCAAAAATTGCTTAAAATGGGTTAGAAGTTTGCAAAACTGTGCTAGAAATGGCCCAAAAGGTTTAAATTGGGATAGAAATGGTGAAAAATGCTTAAAATGCGTTAGGAGTGAGCAAAAATGGGTTAGATATAGCCGAAAAACGGTTTAGATCGTGTGAGAAACAGGCAAAAAATGAGTTAGAAAAGAACTAAAAATGGCTTAAAACGGGTTGAGAGCGAGAAAACATCGTGTAGAAAGAGGCAAAAATGGCTTTAAAAGGGTTAGAGATGTGCAAAAATGGTTAGAAATGGCAAAAAATGGCTTAAAAGGGCTTATAGATGTGCCAAAAATGGTTGGAAATGGCCAAAATGCTTTAAAGCAGGTTAGAGATGTGTAAAAGTGGGTTAGAAATGGCCAAAAATGGATTAAAGCGGGTAATAATTGGGAGAAACTGTGTTAGAAACAGAAAAAAAAAAAAAGCTTAATAAGAGTTGAAGGAGGGCAAAAATGGTTAAGGTATAGCCAAAAAAGGCTTAAAAAGGGTAAGAGATATGCAAAAACTGGGATAGAAATGGCCAAAAAGGCTTTAAAGCAGGTTAGAGATGTGCAAAAACTGGTCAGAAATGGCCAAAAATGGATTAAAGCGGGAGAGAGAAATGGGAAAAACTGCATTAGAAACAGAAAAAAAAGCATAAAAAGTTTTGAATGAGGGAAAAAATGGTGAAGATATAGCCCAAAAAGGCTTAAATAGGATTATAGATGTGCAAAAATGGGATAGAAATGGCCAAAAACTCTTTAAAATGTGTTAGAAATGGAGAAAAATGGGTTAGAAATGGATAAAAAATGGATAAGAAATGGCCAAAAGTAGCTTAAAAGGGGTTAGAGATGTGCAAAAATGAGTTAGAAATGGCCAAGAATGGCATAAAACAGGTTAAGAATGGCCAAAATTGGGTTAGAAATGGCCAAAAAGGCTTTAAAGCAGGTAAGAGATGTGTAAAAAAAAAATAAATAAAATGGTTAGAAGTGGCAAAAAATGGATTAAAGATGGTGAGAAATGCAGAAAACTGGGTTAGAAACAGAAAAAAAAATAGCATAAACCGTGTTGAAAGTGGGGAGAAATGGTTTAGAAAGAACCAAAAATGGCTTTAAAAGGGTTAGAGATTTGCAAAATGGGATAGAAATGGCCAAAAATGATTTAAAACGGGTTAGAAATGGACAAAAATTGGATTAGAAATGGCCAAAACCGGTTTAAAAGGGTTAGAGGTAAGCAGAGAATGAGTGAGAAATAGCCAAAACCAGCTTAAAAAAGGTTAGAGATGTGCAAAAATGGGTCAGAAATGACCAAAGCTGGCTTAAAATGGGTTAGAAACGGCCAAAAAAGCTTTAAAGCGGGTTAGAGATGTGCAAAAACGGGTTAGAAATGGCCTAAGTTGGCCAAAAGCGGGTTAGAAATGGCCAAAAAGGCTTTAAAGCAGGTTAGAGATGTGTGTGCAATGGTTAGAAATGGCAAAAATGGGTTAAAGCAGGTAAGAAATGGGGAAAAGTTGGTTAGAAAGGAAATAGAAAAAACCTTCAAACGAGTGGAAAGTTGGCAAAAATCGTTCAGGTAGAGCAAAAAAAGGCTTAAAAAGGGTTAGAGCTGAGGAAAAATGTGTTATAAATGGCCAAAAGCGGCTTAAAGGTGGTTAGATAGGGGTAAAACTGGGGTAGGAATGGCCAAAAATTGCTTAAAATGGGTTAGAAGTTTGCAAAACTGTGCTAGAAATGGCCCAAAAGGTTTAAATTGGGATAGAAATGGTGAAAAATGGCTTAAAATGCGTTAGGAGTGAGCAAAAATGGGTTAGATATAGCCGAAAACGGTTTAGATCGTGTGAGAAACAGGCAAAAAATGAGTTAGAAAAGAACTAAAAATGGCTTAAAACGTGTTGAGAGCGAGAAAACATCGTGTAGAAAGAGGCAAAAATGGCTTTAAAAGGGTTAGAGATGTGCAAAAATGGGTTAGAAATGGCAAAAAATGGCTTAAAAAAAACTGGGTTAGAAACAGAAAAAAAAAATAGCATAAACCGTGTTGAAAGTGGGGAGAAATGGTTTAGAAAGAACCAAAAATGGCTTTAAAAGGGTTAGAGATTTGCAAAAATGGGATAGAAATGGCCAAAAATGATTTAAAACGGGTTAGAAATGGACAAAAATTGGATTAGAAATGGCCAAAACCGGTTTAAAAAGGGTTAGAGGTAAGCAGAGATGAGTGAGAAATAGCCAAAACCAGCTTAAAAAAGGTTAGAGATGTGCAAAAATGGGTCAGAAATGACCAAAGCTGGCTTAAAATGGGTTAGAAATGGCCAAAAAAGCTTTAAAGCGGGTTAGAGATGTGCAAAAACGGGTTAGAAATGGCCTAAGTTGGCCAAAAGCGGGTTAGAAATGGCCAAAAAGGCTTTAAAGCAGGTTAGAGATGTGTGTGCAATGGTTAGAAATGGCAAAAATGGGTTAAAGCAGGTAAGAAATGGGGAAAAGTTGGTTAGAAAGGAAATAGAAAAAACCTTCAAACGAGTGGAAAGTTGGCAAAAATCGTTCAGGTAGAGCAAAAAAAGGCTTAAAAAGGGTTAGAGCTGAGGAAAAATGGGTTATAAATGGCCAAAAGCGGCTTAAAGGTGGTTAGATAGGGGTAAAACTGGGGTAGGAATGGCCAAAAATTGCTTAAAATGGGTTAGAAGTTTGCAAAACTGTGCTAGAAATGGCCCAAAAGGTTTAAATTGGGATAGAAATGGTGAAAAATGGCTTAAAATGCGTTAGGAGTGAGCAAAAATGGGTTAGATATAGCCGAAAACGGTTTAGATCGTGTGAGAAACAGGCAAAAAATGAGTTAGAAAAGAACTAAAAATGGCTTAAAACGGGTTGAGAGCGAGAAAACATCGTGTAGAAAGAGGCAAAAATGGCTTTAAAAGGGTTAGAGATGTGCAAAAATGGGTTAGAAATGGCAAAAAATGGCTTAAAAGGGCTTATAGATGTGCCAAAAATGGTTGGAAATGGCCAAAAATGCTTTAAAGCAGGTTAGAGATGTGTAAAAGTGGGTTAGAAATGGCCAAAAATGGATTAAAGCGGGTAATAATTGGGAGAAACTGTGTTAGAAACAGAAAAAAAAAAAAAGCTTAATAAGAGTTGAAGGAGGGCAAAAATGGTTAAGGTATAGCCAAAAAAGGCTTAAAAAGGGTAAGAGATATGCAAAAACTGGGATAGAAATGGCCAAAAAGGCTTTAAAGCAGGTTAGAGATGTGCAAAAACTGGTCAGAAATGGCCAAAAATGGATTAAAGCGGGAGAGAAATGGGAAAAACTGCATTAGAAACAGAAAAAAAGCATAAAAAGTTTTGAATGAGGGAAAAAATGGTGAAGATATAGCCCAAAAAGGCTTAAATAGGATTAGAGATGTGCAAAAATGGGATAGAAATGGCCAAAAACTCTTTAAAATGTGTTAGAAATGGAGAAAAATGGGTTAGAAATGGATAAAAAATGGATAAGAAATGGCCAAAAGTAGCTTAAAAGGGGTTAGAGATGTGCAAAAATGAGTTAGAAATGGCCAAGAATGGCATAAAACAGGTTAAGAATGGCCAAAATTGGGTTAGAAATGGCCAAAAAGGCTTTAAAGCAGGTAAGAGATGTGTAAAAAAAAAAAAAAAATAAAATGGTTAGAAGTGGCAAAAAATGGATTAAAGATGGTGAGAAATGCAGAAAACTGGGTTAGAAACAGAAAAAAAAATAGCATAAACCGTGTTGAAAGTGGGGAGAAATGGTTTAGAAAGAACCAAAAATGGCTTTAAAAGGGTTAGAGATTTGCAAAAATGGAATAGAAATGGCCAAAATTTATTTAAAAAGCCTCAAAAATGGACAAAAAATGCATTAGAAATGGCCAAAACCGGCTTAAAAGGGTTAGAGGTATGCGAGAACGGTTTAGAAAAAGCCAAAATTGGCTTAAAAGGGGCTAGAGATGAGCAAAAAAGGGTTAGAAATGGCCAAAAATAGCTTAAAATGGGTTAGATATAGCCAAAAAAGGGTTAAAATGGGTTAGTAGTGGGTAAAAAAGGGTTAGATGTAGCCGAAAATGGCATAAAACGTGTGAGAACTGGGCCAAAAATGGGTCAGAAAAGAAAAAAAAATGCTTATAACTAGTTGAATGCAGAAGAAAGTGTTTTAGAAAGAGCCAAAAACGGCTTTAAAAGGGTTAGATGTATGCAAAAATGGGTTAGAAATGGCCAAAAACGCCTTAAAATGGGATAGAAATAGTGAAAAATGGCTTAAAATGTGTTAGAAGTGTGTAAAAATGGTTTAGATAAACCCAAAAATGGTTTAAATCGTGTGAGCAATGGGCAAAAAATGAGTTAGAAAGGGAAAGAAAAACGGCTTAAACCAGGTTGAAAGTCAGAAAAAATGGTGTAGAAAGACCCAAACGTGGCTTTAAAAGGGCTAGAGATGAGCAGAAATGGGTTAGAAATGGCAAAGAATGGCTTAAAAGAGGTTAGAGATGTGCCAGAAATGGTTAGAAATGGCCAAAACTGCTTTAAAGCAGGTTAGAGATGTGCAAAAATGGGCTAGAAATGGCCAAAAATGGATTAAAGCGGGTAATAATTGGGAGAAACTGTGTTAGAAACAGAAAAAAAAAAAAAAATCAGCTTAATAAGAGTTGAAGGAGGGCAAAAATGGTTAAGGTATAGCCAAAAAAGGCTTAAAAAGGGTAAGAGATATGCAAAAACTGGATAGAAATGGCCAAAAAGGCTTTAAAGCAGGTTAGAGATGTGCAAAAACTGGTCAGAAATGGCCAAAAATGGATTAAAGCGGGAGAGAAATGGGAAAAACTGCATTAGAAACAGAAAAAAAGCATAAAAAGTTTTGAATGAGGGAAAAAATGGTGAAGATATAGCCCAAAAAGGCTTAAAAAGGATTAGAGATATGCAATAATGGGATAGAAATGGCCAAAAACTCTTTAAAATGTGTTAGAAATGGAGAAAAATGGGTTAGAAATGGATAAAAAATGGATAAGAAATGGCCAAAAGTAGCTTAAAAGGTGTTAGAGATGTGCAAAAATGAGTTAGAAATGGCCAAGAATGGCATAAAACAGGTTAAGAATGGCCAAAATTGGGTTAGAAATGGCCAAAAAGGCTTTAAAGCAGGTAAGAGATGTGTAAAAAAAAAAAAAAAATAAAATGGTTAGAAGTGGCAAAAAATGGATTAAAGATGGTGAGAAATGCAGAAAACTGGGTTAGAAACAGAAAAAAAAAATAGCATAAACCGTGTTGAAAGTGGGGAGAAATGGTTTAGAAAGAACCAAAAATGGCTTTAAAAGGGTTAGAGATTTGCAAAAATGGGATAGAAATGGCCAAAAATGATTTAAAACGGGTTAGAAATGGACAAAAATTGGATTAGAAATGGCCAAAACCGGTTTAAAAAGGGTTAGAGGTAAGCAGAGATGAGTGAGAAATAGCCAAAACCAGCTTAAAAAAGGTTAGAGATGTGCAAAAATGGGTCAGAAATGACCAAAGCTGGCTTAAAATGGGTTAGAAATGGCCAAAAAAGCTTTAAAGCGGGTTAGAGATGTGCAAAAACGGGTTAGAAATGGCCTAAGTTGGCCAAAAGCGGGTTAGAAATGGCCAAAAAGGCTTTAAAGCAGGTTAGAGATGTGTGTGCAATGGTTAGAAATGGCAAAAATGGGTTAAAGCAGGTAAGAAATGGGGAAAAGTTGGTTAGAAAGGAAATAGAAAAAACCTTTAAACGAGTGGAAAGTTGGCAAAAATCGTTCAGGTAGAGCAAAAAAGGCTTAAAAAGGGTTAGAGCTGAGGAAAAATGGGTTATAAATGGCCAAAAGCGGCTTAAAGGTGGTTAGATAGGGGTAAAACTGGGGTAGGAATGGCCAAAAATTGCTTAAAATGGGTTAGAAGTTTGCAAAACTGTGCTAGAAATGGCCCAAAAGGTTTAAATTGGGATAGAAATGGTGAAAAATGGCTTAAAATGCGTTAGGAGTGAGCAAAAATGGGTTAGATATAGCCGAAAACGGTTTAGATCGTGTGAGAAACAGGCAAAAAATGAGTTAGAAAAGAACTAAAAATGGCTTAAAACGGGTTGAGAGCGAGAAAACATCGTGTAGAAAGAGGCAAAAATGGCTTTAAAAGGGTTAGAGATGTGCAAAAATGGGTTAGAAATGGCAAAAAATGGCTTAAAAGGGCTTATAGATGTGCCAAAAATGGTTGGAAATGGCCAAAAATGCTTTAAAGCAGGTTAGAGATGTGTAAAAGTGGGTTAGAAATGGCCAAAAATGGATTAAAGCGGGTAATAATTGGGAGAAACTGTGTTAGAAACAGAAAAAAAAAAAAAGCTTAATAAGAGTTGAAGGAGGGCAAAAATGGTTAAGGTATAGCCAAAAAAGGCTTAAAAAGGGTAAGAGATATGCAAAAACTGGGATAGAAATGGCCAAAAAGGCTTTAAAGCAGGTTAGAGATGTGCAAAAACTGGTCAGAAATGGCCAAAAATGGATTAAAGCGGTGAGAGAAATGGGAAAAACTGCATTAGAAACAGAAAAAAAGCATAAAAAGTTTTGAATGAGGGAAAAATGGTGAAGATATAGCCCAAAAAGGCTTAAATAGGATTAGAGATGTGCAAAAATGGGATAGAAATGGCCAAAAACTCTTTAAAATGTGTTAGAAATGGAGAAAAATGGGTTAGAAATGGATAAAAAATGGATAAGAAATGGCCAAAAGTAGCTTAAAAGGGGTTAGAGATGTGCAAAAATGAGTTAGAAATGGCCAAGAATGGCATAAAACAGGTTAAGAATGGCCAAAATTGGGTTAGAAATGGCCAAAAAGGCTTTAAAGCAGGTAAGAGATGTGTAAAAAAAAAAAAAAAATAAAATGGTTAGAAGTGGCAAAAAAATGGATTAAAGATGGTGAGAAATGCAGAAAACTGGGTTAGAAACAGAAAAAAAAATAGCATAAACCGTGTTGAAAGTGGGGAGAAATGGTTTAGAAAGAACCAAAAATGGCTTTAAAAGGGTTAGAGATTTGCAAAATGGAATAGAAATGGCCAAAATTTATTTAAAAAGCCTCAAAAAATGGACAAAAAATGCATTAGAAATGGCCAAAACCGGCTTAAAAGGGTTAGAGGTATGCGAGAACGGTTTAGAAAAAGCCAAAATTGGCTTAAAAGGGGCTAGAGATGAGCAAAAAAGGGTTAGAAATGGCCAAAATAGCTTAAAATGGGTTAGATATAGCCAAAAAAGGGTTAAAATGGGTTAGTAGTGGGTAAAAAAGGGTTAGATGTAGCCGAAAATGGCATAAAACGTGTGAGAACTGGGCCAAAAATGGGTCAGAAAAGAAAAAAAAATGCTTATAACTAGTTGAATGCAGAAGAAAGTGTTTTAGAAAGAGCCAAAACGGCTTTAAAAGGGTTAGATGTATGCAAAAATGGGTTAGAAATGGCCAAAAACGCCTTAAAATGGGATAGAAATAGTGAAAAATGGCTTAAAATGTGTTAGAAGTGTGTAAAAATGGTTTAGATAAACCCAAAAATGGTTTAAATCGTGTGAGCAATGGGCAAAAAATGAGTTAGAAAAGGAAAGAAAAATGGCTTAAACCAGGTTGAAAGTCAGAAAAAATGGTGTAGAAAGACCCAAACGTGGCTTTAAAAGGGCTAGAGATGAGCAGAAATGGGTTAGAAATGGCAAAGAATGGCTTAAAAAGAGGTTAGAGATGTGCCAGAAAATGGTTAGAAATGGCCAAAACTGCTTTAAAGCAGGTTAGAGATGTGCAAAAAATGGGCTAGAAATGGCCAAAAATGGATTCAAGTGGGTAAAGAAATGGGGAAAACTGGTTAGAAACAGAAAAAAACTAGCTTAAAACGGGTGGAAAGTGGGCAAAAATGGTTTAGAATGAGTCAAAAATGCATTAAAAGGGTTCTAGACATGCAAAAATGGGATAGAAATGGCCAAAAATGATTTAAACCGGGTTAGAAATGGACAAAAATTGGATTAGAAATGGCCAAAACCGGTTTAAAAAGGGTTAGAGGTAAGCAGAGATGAGTGAGAAATAGCCAAAACCAGCTTAAAAAAGGTTAGAGATGTGCAAAAATGGGTCAGAAATGACCAAAGCTGGCTTAAAATGGGTTAGAAACGGCCAAAAAAGCTTTAAAGCGGGTAGAGATGTGCGAAAACGGGTTAGAAATGGCCTAAGTTGGCCAAAAGCGGGTTAGAAATGGCCAAAAAGGCTTTAAAGCAGGTTAGAGATGTGTGTGCAATGGTTAGAAATGGCAAAAATGGGTTAAAGCAGGTAAGAAATGGGGAAAAGTTGGTTAGAAAGGAAATAGAAAAAACCTTCAAACGAGTGGAAAGTTGGCAAAAATCGTTCAGGTAGAGCAAAAAAAGGCTTAAAAAGGGTTAGAGCTGAGGAAAAATGGGTTATAAATGGCCAAAAGCGGCTTAAAGGTGGTTAGATAGGGGGTAAAACTGGGGTAGGAATGGCCAAAAATTGCTTAAAATGGGTTAGAAGTTTGTCAAAACTGTGCTAGAAATGGCCCAAAAAGGTTTAAATTGGGATAGAAATGGTGAAAAATGGCTTAAAATGCGTTAGGAGTGAGCAAAAATGGGTTAGATATAGCCGAAAACGGTTTAGATCGGTGAGAAACAGGCAAAAAATGAGTTAGAAAGAACTAAAAATGGCTTAAAACGGGTTGAGAGCGAGAAAACATCGTGTAGAAAGAGGCAAAAATGGCTTTAAAAGGGTTAGAGATGTGCAAAAATGGGTTAGAAATGGCAAAAAATGGCTTAAAAGGGCTTATAGATGTGCCAAAAATGGTTGGAAATGGCCAAAAATGCTTTAAAGCAGGTTAGAGATGTGTAAAAGTGGGTTAGAAATGGCCAAAAATGGATTAAAGCGGGTAATAATTGGGAGAAACTGTGTTAGAAACAGAAAAAAAAAAAAAGCTTAATAAGAGTTGAAGGAGGGCAAAAATGGTTAAGGTATAGCCAAAAAAGGCTTAAAAAGGGTAAGAGATATGCAAAAACTGGGATAGAAATGGCCAAAAAGGCTTTAAAGCAGGTTAGAGATGTGCAAGTCAGAAATGGCCAAAAATGGATTAAAGCGGGAGAGAAATGGGAAAAACTGCATTAGAAACAGAAAAAAAGCATAAAAAGTTTTGAATGAGGGAAAAAATGGTGAAGATATAGCCCAAAAAGGCTTAAATAGGATTAGAGATGTGCAAAAATGGGATAGAAATGGCCAAAAACTCTTTAAAATCTGTTAGAAATGGAGAAAAATGGGTTAGAAATGGATAAAAAATGGATAAGAAATGGCCAAAAGTAGCTTAAAAGGGGTTAGAGATGTGCAAAAATGAGTTAGAAATGGCCAAGAATGGCATAAAACAGGTTAAGAATGGCCAAAATTGGGTTAGAAATGGCCAAAAAGGCTTTAAAGCAGGTAAGAGATGTGTAAAAAAAAAAAAAAAATAAAATGGTTAGAAGTGGCAAAAAATGGATTAAAGATGGTGAGAAATGCAGAAAACTGGGTTAGAAACAGAAAAAAAAATAGCATAAACCGTGTTGAAAGTGGGGAGAAATGGTTTAGAAAGAACCAAAAATGGCTTTAAAAGGGTTAGAGATTTGCAAAAATGGAATAGAAATGGCCAAAATTTATTTAAAAAGCCTCAAAAATGGACAAAAAATGCATTAGAAATGGCCAAAACCGGCTTAAAAGGGTTAGAGGTATGCTGAGAACGGTTTAGAAAAAGCCAAAATTGGCTTAAAAGGGGCTAGAGATGAGCAAAAACTGGTCAGAAATGGCCAAAAATAGCTTAAAATGGGTTAGATATAGCCAAAAAAGGGTTAAAATGGGTTAGTAGTGGGTAAAAAAGGGTTAGATGTAGCCGAAAATGGCATAAAACGTGTGAGAACTGGGCCAAAAATGGGTCAGAAAAGAAAAAAAAATGCTTATAACTAGTTGAATGCAGAAGAAAGTGTTTTAGAAAGAGCCAAAAACGGCTTTAAAAGGGTTAGATGTATGCAAAAATGGGTTAGAAATGGCCAAAAACGCCTTAAAATGGGATAGAAATAGTGAAAAATGGCTTAAAATGTGTTAGAAGTGTGTAAAAATGGTTTAGATAAACCCAAAAATGGTTTAAATCGTGTGAGCAATGGGCAAAAAATGAGTTAGAAAGGGAAAGAAAAACGGCTTAAACCAGGTTGAAAGTCAGAAAAAATGGTGTAGAAAGACCCAAACGTGGCTTTAAAAGGGCTAGAGATGAGCAGAAATGGGTTAGAAATGGCAAAGAATGGCTTAAAAGAGGTTAGAGATGTGCCAGAAATGGTTAGAAATGGCCAAAACTGCTTTAAAGCAGGTTAGAGATGTGCAAAAATGGGCTAGAAATGGCCAAAAATGGATTCAAGTGGGTAAAGAAATGGGGAAAACTGGGTTAGAAACAGAAAAAAAACTAGCTTAAAACGGGTGGAAAGTGGGCAAAAATGGTTGAGAAAGAGTCAAAAATGCATTAAAAGGGTTCTAGGCACGCAAAAATGGGATAGAAATGGCCAAAAATGATTTAAACCGGGTTAGAAATGGACAAAAATTGGATTAGAAATAGCCAAAACCGGTTTAAAAAGGGTTAGAGGTAAGCAGAGATGAGTGAGAAATAGCCAAAACCGGCTTAAAAAAGGTTAGAGATGTGCAAAAATGGGTCAGAAATTACCAAAGCTGGCTTAAAATGGGTTAGAAACGGCCAAAAAAGCTTTAAAGCGGGTTAGAGATGTGCGAAAACGGGTTAGAAATGGCCTAAGTTGGCCAAAAGCGGGTTAGAAATGGCCAAAAAGGCTTTAAAGCAGGTTAGAGATGTGTGTGCAATGGTTAGAAATGGCAAAAATGGGTTAAAGCAGGTAAGAAATGGGGAAAAGTTGGTTAGAAAGGGAAGAGAAAAAACCTTCAAACGAGTGGAAAGTTGGCAAAAATCGTTCAGGTAGAGCAAAAAAGGCTTAAAAAGGGTTAGAGCTGAGGAAAAATGGGTTATAAACGGCCAAAAGCGGCTTAAAGTTGGTTAGATAGGGGTAAAACTGGGGTAGGAATGGCCAAAAATTGCTTAAAATGGGTTAGAAGTTTGCAAAACTGTGCTAGAAATGGCCCAAAAGGTTTAAATTGGGACAGAAATGGTGAAAAATGGCTTAAAATGCGTTAGGAGTGAGCAAAAATGGGTTAGATATAGCCGAAAACGGTTTAAAATCGTGTGAGAAACAGGCAAATAATGAGTTAGAAAAGAACTAAAAATGGCTTAAAACGGGTTGAGAGCGAGAAAACATCGTGTAGAAAGAGGCAAAAATGGCTTTAAAAGGGTTAGAGATGTGCAAAAATGGGTTAGAAATGGCAAAAAAATGGCTTAAAAGGGCTTATAGATGTGCCAAAAATGGTTGGAAATGGCCAAAAATGCTTTAAAGCAGGTTAGAGATGTGTAAAAGTGGGTTAGAAATGGCCAAAAATGGATTAAAGCGGGTATAATTGGGAGAAACTGTGTTAGAAACAGAAAAAAAAAAAAAAAAGCTTAATAAGAGTTGAAGGAGGGCAAAAATAGTTAAGGTATAGCCAAAAAAAGGCTTAAAAAGGGTTAGAGATATGCAAAAACTGGGATAGAAATGGCCAAAAAGGCTTTAAAGCAGGTTAGAGATGTGCAAAAAACTGGTCAGAAATGGCCAAAAATGGATTAAAGCGGGAGAGAAATGGGAAAAACTGCATTAGAAACAGAAAAAAAGCATAAAAAGTTTTGAATGAGGGAAAAAATGGTGAAGATATAGCCCAAAAAGGCTTAAATAGGATTAGAGATGTGCAAAAATGGGATAGAAATGGCCAAAAACTCTTTAAAATGTGTTAGAAATGGAGAAAAATGGGTTAGAAATGGATAAAAAATGGATAAGAAATGGCCAAAAGTAGCTTAAAAGGGGTTAGAGATGTGCAAAAATGAGTTAGAAATGGCCAAGAATGGCATAAAACAGGTTAAGAATGGCCAAAATTGGGTTAGAAATGGCCAAAAAGGCTTTAAAGCAGGTAAGAGATGTGCAAAAAAAAAAAAAAATAAAATGGTTAGAAGTGGCAAAAAAATGGATTAAAGATGGTGAGAAATGCAGAAAACTGGGTTAGAAACGGAAAAAAAAAATAGCATAAACCGTGTTGAAAGTGGGGAGAAATGGTTTAGAAAGAACCAAAAATGGCTTTAAAAGGGTTAGAGATTTGCAAAAATGGAATAGAAATTGCCAAAATTTATTTAAAAAGCCTCAAAAATGGACAAAAAATGCATTAGAAATGGCCAAAACCGGCTTAAAAGGGTTAGAGGTATGCGAGAACGGTTTAGAAAAAGCCAAAATTGGCTTAAAAGGGGCTAGAGATGAGCAAAAAAGGGTTAGAAATGGCCAAAAATAGCTTAAAATGGGTTAGATATAGCCAAAAAAGGGTTAAAATGGGTTAGTAGTGGGTAAAAAAGGGTTAGATGTAGCCGAAAATGGCATAAAACGTGTGAGAACTGGGCCAAAAATGGGTCAGAAAAGAAAAAAAAATGCTTATAATTACTTGAATGCAGAAGAGAGTGTTTTAGAAAGAGCCCAAAACGGCTTTAAAAGGGTTAGATGTATGCAAAAATGGGTTACAAATGGCCAAAAACGCCTTAAAATGGGATAGAAATAGTGAAAAATGGCTTAAAATGTGTTAGAAGTGTGTAAAAATGGTTTAGATAAATCCAAAAATGGTTTAAATCGTGTGAGCAATGGGCAAAAAATGAGTTAGAAAGGGAAAGAAAAACGGCTTAAACCAGGTTGAAAGTCAGAAAAAATGGTGTAGAAAGACCCAAACGTGTCTTTAAAAGGGCTAGAGATGAGCAGAAATGTGTTAGAAATGGCAAAGAATGGCTTAAAAGAGGTTAGAGATGTGCCAGAAATGGTTAGAAATGGCCAAAACTGCTTTAAAGCCGGTTAGAGATGTGCAAAAATGGGCTAGAAATGGCCAAAAATGGATTCAAGTGGGTAAAGAAATGGGGAAAACTGGGTTAGAAACAGAAAAAAAACTAGCTTAAAACGGGTGGAAAGTGGGCAAAAATGGTTTAGAAAGAGTCAAAAATGCATTAAAAGGGTTCTAGGCACGCAAAAATGGGATAGAAATGGCCAAAAATGATTTAAACCGGGTTAGAAATGGACAAAAATTGGATTAGAAATGGCCAAAACCGGTTTAAAAAGGGTTAGAGGTAAGCAGAGATGAGTGAGAAATAGCCAAAACCGGCTTAAAAAAGGTTAGAGATGTGCAAAAATGGGTCAGAAATGACCAAAGCTGGCTTAAAATGGGTTAGAAACGGCCAAAAAAGCTGTTAAAGCGGGTTAGAGATGTGCAAAAACGGGTTAGAAATGGCCTAAGTTGGCCAAAAGCGGGTTAGAAATGGCCAAAAAGGCTTTAAAGCAGGTTAGAGATGTGTGTGCAATGGTTAGAAATGGCAAAAATGGGTTAAAGCAGGTAAGAAATGGGGAAAAGTTGGTTAGAAAGGAAATAGAAAAAACCTTCAAACGAGTGGAAAGTTGGCAAAAATCGTTCAGGTAGAGCAAAAAAAGGCTTAAAAAGGGTTAGAGCTGAGGAAAAATGGGTTATAAATGGCCAAAAGCGGCTTAAAGGTGGTTAGATAGGGGTAAAACTGGGGTAGGAATGGCCAAAAATTGCTTAAAATGGGTTAGAAGTTTGCAAAACTGTGCTAGAAATGGCCCAAAAGGTTTAAATTGGGATAGAAATGGTGAAAAATGG
Organism: Lathamus discolor; assembly: GCF_037157495.1. NCBI lineage: Eukaryota > Metazoa > Chordata > Aves > Psittaciformes > Psittacidae > Lathamus > Lathamus discolor. Next base: position 14,452 of record NW_027069098.1, on the reverse strand, counting down.
CTTAAAATGCGTTAGGAGTGAGCAAAAATGGGTTAGATATAGCCGAAAACGGTTTAGATCGTGTGAGAAACAGGCAAAAAATGAGTTAGAAAAGAACTAAAAATGGCTTAAAACGGGTTGAGAGCGAGAAAACATCGTGTAGAAAGAGGCAAAAATGGCTTTAAAAGGGTTAGAGATGTGCAAAAATGGGTTAGAAATGGCAAAAAATGGCTTAAAAGGGCTTATAGATGTGCCAAAAATGGTTGGAAATGGCCAAAAATGCTTTAAAGCCGTTTAGAGATGTGTAAAAGTGGGTTAGAAATGGCCAAAAATGGATTAAAGCGGGTAATAATTGGGAGAAACTGTGTTAGAAACAGAAAAAAAAAAAGCTTAATAAGAGTTGAAGGAGGGCAAAAATGGTTAAGGTATAGCCAAAAAAGGCTTAAAAAGGGTAAGAGATATGCAAAAACTGGGATAGAAATGGCCAAAAAGGCTTTAAAGCAGGTTAGAGATGTGCAAAAACTGGTCAGAAATGGCCAAAAATGGATTAAAGCGGGAGAGAAATGGGAAAAACTGCATTAGAAACAGAAAAAAAGCATAAAAAGTTTTGAATGTGGGAAAAAATGGTGAAGATATAGCCCAAAAAGGCTTAAATAGGATTATAGATGTGCAAAAATGGGATAGAAATGGCCAAAAACTCTTTAAAATGTGTTAGAAATGGAGAAAAATGGGTTAGAAATGGATAAAAAATGGATAAGAAATGGCCAAAAGTAGCTTAAAAGGGGTTAGAGATGTGCAAAAATGAGTTAGAAATGGCCAAGAATGGCATAAAACAGGTTAAGAATGGCCAAAATTGGGTTAGAAAAGGCCAAAAAGGCTTTAAAGCAGGTAAGAGATGTGCAAAAAAAAAAAAAAAATAAAATGGTTAGAAGTGGCAAAAAAATGGATTAAAGATGGTGAGAAATGCAGAAAACTGGGTTAGAAACGGAAAAAAAAATTAGCATAAACCGTGTTGAAAGTGGGGAGAAATGGTTTAGAAAGAACCAAAAATGGCTTTAAAAGGGTTAGAGATTTGCAAAAATGGAATAGAAATGGCCAAAATTTATTTAAAAAGCCTCAAAAATGGACAAAAAATGCATTAGAAATGGCCAAAACCGGCTTAAAAGGGTTAGAGGTATGCGAGAACGGTTTAGAAAAAGCCAAAATTGGCTTAAAAGGGGCTAGAGATGAGCAAAAAAGGGTTAGAAATGGCCAAAAATAGCTTAAAATGGGTTAGATATAGCCAGAAAAGGGTTAAAATGGGTTAGTAGTGGGTAAAAAAGGGTTAGATGTAGCCGAAAATGGCATAAAACGTGTGAGAACTGGGCCAAAAATGGGTCAGAAAAGAAAAAAAAATGCTTATAATTACTTGAATGCGGAAGAGAGTGTTTTAGAAAGAGCCCAAAACGGCTTTAAAAGGGTTAGATGTATGCAAAAATGGGTTACAAATGGCCAAAAACGCCTTAAAATGGGATAGAAATAGTGAAAAATGGCTTAAAATGTGTTAGAAGTGTGTAAAAATGGTTTAGATAAATCCAAAAATGGTTTAAATCGTGTGAGCAATGGGCAAAAAATGAGTTAGAAAGGGAAAGAAAAACGGCTTAAACCAGGTTGAAAGTCAGAAAAAATGGTGTAGAAAGACCCAAACGTGGCTTTAAAAGGGCTAGAGATGAGCAGAAATGGGTTAGAAATGGCAAAGAATGGCTTAAAAGAGGTTAGAGATGTGCCAGAAATGGTTAGAAATGGCCAAAACTGCTTTAAAGCCGGTTAGAGATGTGCAAAAATGGGCTAGAAATGGCCAAAAATGGATTCAAGTGGGTAAAGAAATGGGGAAAACTGGGTTAGAAACAGAAAAAAACTAGCTTAAAACGGGTGGAAAGTGGGCAAAAATGGTTTAGAATGAGTAAAAAATGCATTAAAAGGGTTCTAGACACGCAAAAATGGGATAGAAATGGCCAAAAATGATTTAAACCGGGTTAGAAATGGACAAAAATTGGATTAGAAATAGCCAAAACCGGTTTAAAAAGGGTTAGAGGTAAGCAGAGATGAGTGAGAAATAGCCAAAACCGGCTTAAAAAAGGTTAGAGATGTGCAAAAATGGGTCAGAAATTACCAAAGCTGGCTTAAAATGGGTTAGAAACGGCCAAAAAAGCTTTAAAGCGGGTTAGAGATGTGCGAAAACGGGTTAGAAATGGCCTAAGTTGGCCAAAAGCGGGTTAGAAATGGCCAAAAAGGCTTTAAAGCAGGTTAGAGATGTGTGTGCAATGGTTAGAAATGGCAAAAATGGGTTAAAGCAGGTAAGAAATGGGGAAAAGTTGGTTAGAAAGGGAAGAGAAAAAACCTTCAAACGAGTGGAAAGTTGGCAAAAATCGTTCAGGTAGAGCAAAAAAGGCTTAAAAAGGGTTAGAGCTGAGGAAAAATGGGTTATAAACGGCCAAAAGCGGCTTAAAGTTGGTTAGATAGGGGTAAAACTGGGGTAGGAATGGCCAAAAATTGCTTAAAATGGGTTAGAAGTTTGCAAAACTGTGCTAGAAATGGCCCAAAAGGTTTAAATTGGGACAGAAATGGTGAAAAATGGCTTAAAATGCGTTAGGAGTGAGCAAAAATGGGTTAGATATAGCCGAAAACGGTTTAAATCGTGTGAGAAACAGGCAAAAAATGAGTTAGAAAAGAACTAAAAATGGCTTAAAACGGGTTGAGAGCGAGAAAACATCGTGTAGAAAGAGGCAAAAATGGCTTTAAAAGGGTTAGAGATGTGCAAAAATGGGTTAGAAATGGCAAAAAAATGGCTTAAAAGGGCTTATAGATGTGCCAAAAATGGTTGGAAATGGCCAAAAATGCTTTAAAGCAGTTTAGAGATGTGTAAAAGTGGGTTAGAAATGGCCTAAAATGGATTAAAGCGGGTATAATTGGGAGAAACTGTGTTAGAAACAGAAAAAAAAAAAAAAAGCTTAATAAGAGTTGAAGGAGGGCAAAAATGGTTAAGGTATAGCCAAAAAAAGGCTTAAAAAGGGTTAGAGATATGCAAAAACTGGGATAGAAATGGCCAAAAAGGCTTTAAAGCAGGTTAGAGATGTGCAAAAACTGGTCAGAAATGGCCAAAAATGGATTAAAGCGGGAGAGAAATGGGAAAAACTGCATTAGAAACAGAAAAAAAGCATAAAAAGTTTTGAATGAGGGAAAAAATGGTGAAGATATAGCCCAAAAAGGCTTAAATAGGATTATAGATGTGCAAAAATGGGATAGAAATGGCCAAAAACTCTTTAAAATGTGTTAGAAATGGAGAAAAATGGGTTAGAAATGGATAAAAAATGGATAAGAAATGGCCAAAAGTAGCTTAAAAGGGGTTAGAGATGTGCAAAAATGAGTTAGAAATGGCCAAGAATGGCATAAAACAGGTTAAGAATGGCCAAAATTGGGTTAGAAATGGCCAAAAAGGCTTTAAAGCAGGTAAGAGATGTGCAAAAAAAAAAAAAAATAAAATGGTTAGAAGTGGCAAAAAAATGGATTAAAGATGGTGAGAAATGCAGAAAACTGGGTTAGAAACGGAAAAAAAAAATAGCATAAACCGTGTTGAAAGTGGGGAGAAATGGTTTAGAAAGAACCAAAAATGGCTTTAAAAGGGTTAGAGATTTGCAAAAATGGAATAGAAATTGCCAAAATTTATTTAAAAAGCCTCAAAAATGGACAAAAAATGCATTAGAAATGGCCAAAACCGGCTTAAAAGGGTTAGAGGTATGCGAGAACGGTTTAGAAAAAGCCAAAATTGGCTTAAAAGGGGCTAGAGATGAGCAAAAAAGGGTTAGAAATGGCCAAAAATAGCTTAAAATGGGTTAGATATAGCCAAAAAAGGGTTAAAATGGGTTAGTAGTGGGTAAAAAAGGGTTAGATGTAGCCGAAAATGGCATAAAACGTGTGAGAACTGGGCCAAAAATGGGTCAGAAAAGAAAAAAAAATGCTTATAATTACTTGAATGCAGAAGAGAGTGTTTTAGAAAGAGCCCAAAACGGCTTTAAAAGGGTTAGATGTATGCAAAAATGGGTTACAAATGGCCAAAAACGCCTTAAAATGGGATAGAAATAGTGAAAAATGGCTTAAAATGTGTTAGAAGTGTGTAAAAATGGTTTAGATAAATCCAAAAATGGTTTAAATCGTGTGAGCAATGGGCAAAAAATGAGTTAGAAAGGGAAAGAAAAACGGCTTAAACCAGGTTGAAAGTCAGAAAAAATGGTGTAGAAAGACCCAAACGTGGCTTTAAAAGGGCTAGAGATGAGCAGAAATGGGTTAGAAATGGCAAAGAATGGCTTAAAAGAGGTTAGAGATGTGCCAGAAATGGTTAGAAATGGCCAAAACTGCTTTAAAGCCGGTTAGAGATGTGCAAAAATGGGCTAGAAATGGCCAAAAATGGATTCAAGTGGGTAAAGAAATGGGGAAAACTGGGTTAGAAACAGAAAAAAACTAGCTTAAAACGGGTGGAAAGTGGGCAAAAATGGTTTAGAATGAGTCAAAAATGCATTAAAAGGGTTCTAGACACGCAAAAATGGGATAGAAATGGCCAAAAATGATTTAAAACGGGTTAGAAATGGACAAAAATTGGATTAGAAATGGCCAAAACCGGTTTAAAAAGGGTTAGAGGTAAGCAGAGATGAGTGAGAAATAGCCAAAACCAGCTTAAAAAAGGTTAGAGATGTGCAAAAATGGGTCAGAAATTACCAAAGCTGGCTTAAAATGGGTTAGAAACGGCCAAAAAAGCTTTAAAGCGGGTTAGAGATGTGCGAAAACGGGTTAGAAATGGCCTAAGTTGGCCAAAAGCGGGTTAGAAATGGCCAAAAAGGCTTTAAAGCAGGTTAGAGATGTGTGTGCAATGGTTAGAAATGGCAAAAATGGGTTAAAGCAGGTAAGAAATGGGGAAAAGTTGGTTAGAAAGGAAATAGAAAAAACCTTCAAACGAGTGGAAAGTTGGCAAAAATCGTTCAGGTAGAGCAAAAAAAGGCTTAAAAAGGGTTAGAGCTGAGGAAAAATGGGTTATAAATGGCCAAAAGCGGCTTAAAGGTGGTTAGATAGGGGTAAAACTGGGGTAGGAATGGCCAAAAATTGCTTAAAATGGGTAAGAAGTTTGCAAAACTGTGCTAGAAATGGCCCAAAAGGTTTAAATTGGGATAGAAATGGTGAAAAATGGCTTAAAATGCGTTAGGAGTGAGCAAAAATGGGTTAGATATAGCCGAAAACGGTTTAGATCGTGTGAGAAACAGGCAAAAAATGAGTTAGAAAAGAACTAAAAATGGCTTAAAACGGGTTGAGAGCGAGAAAACATTGTGTAGAAAGAGGCAAAAATGGCTTTAAAAGGGTTAGAGATGTGCAAAAATGGGTTAGAAATGGCAAAAAATGGCTTAAAAGGGCTTATAGATGTGCCAAAAATGGTTGGAAATGGCCAAAAATGCTTTAAAGCCGTTTAGAGATGTGTAAAAGTGGGTTAGAAATGGCCAAAAATGGATTAAAGCGGGTAATAATTGGGAGAAACTGTGTTAGAAACAGAAAAAAAAAAAGCTTAATAAGAGTTGAAGGAGGGCAAAAATGGTTAAGGTATAGCCAAAAAAGGCTTAAAAAGGGTAAGAGATATGCAAAAACTGGGATAGAAATGGCCAAAAAGGCTTTAAAGCAGGTTAGAGATGTGCAAAAACTGGTCAGAAATGGCCAAAAATGGATTAAAGCGGGAGAGAAATGGGAAAAACTGCATTAGAAACAGAAAAAAAGCATAAAAAGTTTTGAATGTGGGAAAAAATGGTGAAGATATAGCCCAAAAAGGCTTAAATAGGATTATAGATGTGCAAAAATGGGATAGAAATGGCCAAAAACTCTTTAAAATGTGTTAGAAATGGAGAAAAATGGGTTAGAAATGGATAAAAAATGGATAAGAAATGGCCAAAAGTAGCTTAAAAGGGGTTAGAGATGTGCAAAAATGAGTTAGAAATGGCCAAGAATGGCATAAAACAGGTTAAGAATGGCCAAAATTGGGTTAGAAATGGCCAAAAAGGCTTTAAAGCAGGTAAGAGATGTGCAAAAAAAAAAAAAAAAATAAAATGGTTAGAAGTGGCAAAAAAATGGATTAAAGATGGTGAGAAATGCAGAAAACTGGGTTAGAAACGGAAAAAAAAAATAGCATAAACCGTGTTGAAAGTGGGGAGAAATGGTTTAGAAAGAACCAAAAATGGCTTTAAAAGGGTTAGAGATTTGCAAAAATGGAATAGAAATTGCCAAAATTTATTTAAAAAGCCTCAAAAATGGACAAAAAATGCATTAGAAATGGCCAAAACCGGCTTAAAAGGGTTAGAGGTATGCGAGAACGGTTTAGAAAAAGCCAAAATTGGCTTAAAAGGGGCTAGAGATGAGCAAAAAAGGGTTAGAAATGGCCAAAAATAGCTTAAAATGGGTTAGATATAGCCAGAAAAGGGTTAAAATGGGTTAGTAGTGGGTAAAAAAGGGTTAGATGTAGCCGAAAATGGCATAAAACGTGTGAGAACTGGGCCAAAAATGGGTCAGAAAAGAAAAAAAAATGCTTATAATTACTTGAATGCGGAAGAGAGTGTTTTAGAAAGAGCCCAAAACGGCTTTAAAAGGGTTAGATGTATGCAAAAATGGGTTACAAATGGCCAAAAACGCCTTAAAATGGGATAGAAATAGTGAAAAATGGCTTAAAATGTGTTAGAAGTGTGTAAAAATGGTTTAGATAAATCCAAAAATGGTTTAAATCGTGTGAGCAATGGGCAAAATATGAGTTAGAAAGGGAAAGAAAAACGGCTTAAACCAGGTTGAAAGTCAGAAAAAATGGTGTAGAAAGACCCAAACGTGGCTTTAAAAGGGCTAGAGATGAGCAGAAATGGGTTAGAAATGGCAAAGAATGGCTTAAAAGAGGTTAGAGATGTGCCAGAAATGGTTAGAAATGGCCAAAACTGCTTTAAAGCCGGTTAGAGATGTGCAAAAATGGGCTAGAAATGGCCAAAAATGGATTCAAGTGGGTAAAGAAATGGGGAAAACTGGGTTAGAAACAGAAAAAAACTAGCTTAAAACGGGTGGAAAGTGGGCAAAAATGGTTTAGAATGAGTCAAAAATGCATTAAAAGGGTTCTAGACACACAAAAATGGGATAGAAATGGCCAAAAATGATTTAAAACGGGTTAGAAATGGACAAAAATTGGATTAGAAATAGCCAAAACCGGTTTAAAAAGGGTTAGAGGTAAGCAGAGATGAGTGAGAAATAGCCAAAACCGGCTTAAAAAAGGTTAGAGATGTGCAAAAATGGGTCAGAAATTACCAAAGCTGGCTTAAAATGGGTTAGAAACGGCCAAAAAAGCTTTAAAGCGGGTTAGAGATGTGCGAAAACGGGTTAGAAATGGCCTAAGTTGGCCAAAAGCGGGTTAGAAATGGCCAAAAAGGCTTTAAAGCAGGTTAGAGATGTGTGTGCAATGGTTAGAAATGGCAAAAATGGGTTAAAGCAGGTAAGAAATGGGGAAAAGTTGGTTAGAAAGGAAATAGAAAAAACCTTCAAACGAGTGGAAAGTTGGCAAAAATCGTTCAGGTAGAGCAAAAAAAGGCTTAAAAAGGGTTAGAGCTGAGGAAAAATGGGTTATAAATGGCCAAAAGCGGCTTAAAGGTGGTTAGATAGGGGTAAAACTGGGGTAGGAATGGCCAAAAATTGCTTAAAATGGGTTAGAAGTTTGCAAAACTGTGCTAGAAATGGCCCAAAAGGTTTAAATTGGGATAGAAATGGTGAAAAATGGCTTAAAATGCGTTAGGAGTGAGCAAAAATGGGTTAGATATAGCCGAAAACGGTTTAGATCGTGTGAGAAACAGGCAAAAAATGAGTTAGAAAAGAACTAAAAATGGCTTAAAACGGGTTGAGAGCGAGAAAACATCGTGTAGAAAGAGGCAAAAATGGCTTTAAAAGGGTTAGAGATGTGCAAAAATGGGTTAGAAATGGCAAAAAATGGCTTAAAAAAAAATGGGTTAGAAACAGAAAAAAAAATAGCATAAACCGTGTTGAAAGTGGGGAGAAATGGTTTAGAAAGAACCAAAAATGGCTTTAAAAGGGTTAGAGATTTGCAAAAATGGAATAGAAATGGCCAAAATTTATTTAAAAAGCCTCAAAAATGGACAAAAAATGCATTAGAAATGGCCAAAACCGGCTTAAAAGGGTTAGAGGTACGCGAGAACGGTTTAGAAAAAGCCAAAATTGGCTTAAAAGGGGCTAGAGATGAGCAAAAAAGGGTTAGAAATGGCCAAAAATAGCTTAAAATGGGTTAGATATAGCCAAAAAAGGGTTAAAATGGGTTAGTAGTGGGTAAAAAAGGGTTAGATGTAGCCGAAAATGGCATAAAACGTGTGAGAACTGGGCCAAAAATGGGTCAGAAAAGAAAAAAAAATGCTTATAATTACTTGAATGCGGAAGAGAGTGTTTTAGAAAGAGCCCAAAACGGCTTTAAAAGGGTTAGATGTATGCAAAAATGGGTTACAAATGGCCAAAAACGCCTTAAAATGGGATAGAAATAGTGAAAAATGGCTTAAAATGTGTTAGAAGTGTGTAAAAATGGTTTAGATAAATCCAAAAATGGTTTAAATCGTGTGAGCAATGGGCAAAAAATGAGTTAGAAAGGGAAAGAAAAACGGCTTAAACCAGGTTGAAAGTCAGAAAAAATGGTGTAGAAAGACCCAAACGTGGCTTTAAAAGGGCTAGAGATGAGCAGAAATGGGTTAGAAATGGCAAAGAATGGCTTAAAAGAGGTTAGAGATGTGCCAGAAATGGTTAGAAATGGCCAAAACTGCTTTAAAGCCGGTTAGAGATGTGCAAAAATGGGCTAGAAATGGCCAAAAATGGATTCAAGTGGGTAAAGAAATGGGGAAAACTGGGTTAGAAACAGAAAAAAACTAGCTTAAAACGGGTGGAAAGTGGGCAAAAATGGTTTAGAATGAGTCAAAAATGCATTAAAAGGGTTCTAGACACGCAAAAATGGGATAGAAATGGCCAAAAATGATTTAAAACGGGTTAGAAATGGACAAAAATTGGATTAGAAATGGCCAAAACCGGTTTAAAAAGGGTTAGAGGTAAGCAGAGATGAGTGAGAAATAGCCAAAACCGGCTTAAAAAAGGTTAGAGATGTGCAAAAATGGGTCAGAAATTACCAAAGCTGGCTTAAAATGGGTTAGAAACGGCCAAAAAAGCTTTAAAGCGGGTTAGAGATGTGCGAAAACGGGTTAGAAATGGCCTAAGTTGGCCAAAAGCGGGTTAGAAATGGCCAAAAAGGCTTTAAAGCAGGTTAGAGATGTGTGTGCAATGGTTAGAAATGGCAAAAATGGGTTAAAGCAGGTAAGAAATGGGGAAAAGTTGGTTAGAAAGGAAATAGAAAAAACCTTCAAACGAGTGGAAAGTTGGCAAAAATCGTTCAGGTAGAGCAAAAAAAGGCTTAAAAAGGGTTAGAGCTGAGGAAAAATGGGTTATAAATGGCCAAAAGCGGCTTAAAGGTGGTTAGATAGGGGTAAAACTGGGGTAGGAATGGCCAAAAATTGCTTAAAATGGGTTAGAAGTTTGCAAAACTGTGCTAGAAATGGCCCAAAAGGTTTAAATTGGGATAGAAATGGTGAAAAATGGCTTAAAATGCGTTAGGAGTGAGCAAAAATGGGTTAGATATAGCCGAAAACGGTTTAGATCGTGTGAGAAACAGGCAAAAAATGAGTTAGAAAAGAACTAAAAATGGCTTAAAACGGGTTGAGAGCGAGAAAACATCGTGTAGAAAGAGGCAAAAATGGCTTTAAAAGGGTTAGAGATGTGCAAAAATGGGTTAGAAATGGCAAAAAATGGCTTAAAAGGGCTTATAGATGTGCCAAAAATGGTTGGAAATGGCCAAAAATGCTTTAAAGCAGGTTAGAGATGTGTAAAAGTGGGTTAGAAATGGCCTAAAATGGATTAAAGCGGGTAATAATTGGGAGAAACTGTGTTAGAAACAGAAAAAAAAAAAGCTTAATAAGAGTTGAAGGAGGGCAAAAATGGTTAAGGTATAGCCAAAAAAGGCTTAAAAAGGGTAAGAGATATGCAAAAACTGGGATAGAAATGGCCAAAAAGGCTTTAAAGCAGGTTAGAGATGTGCAAAAACTGGTCAGAAATGGCCAAAAAAGGATTAAAGCGGGAGAGAAATGGGAAAAACTGCATTAGAAACAGAAAAAAAGCATAAAAAGTTTTGAATGTAGGAAAAAATGGTGAAGATATAGCCCAAAAAGGCTTAAATAGGATTATAGATGTGCAAAAATGGGATAGAAATGGCCAAAAACTCTTTAAAATGTGTTAGAAATGGAGAAAAATGGGTTAGAAATGGATAAAAAATGGATAAGAAATGGCCAAAAGTAGCTTAAAAGGGGTTAGAGATGTGCAAAAATGAGTTAGAAATGGCCAAGAATGGCATAAAACAGGTTAAGAATGGCCAAAATTGGGTTAGAAATGGCCAAAAAGGCTTTAAAGCAGGTAAGAGATGTGTAAAAAAAAAAAAAATAAAATGGTTAGAAGTGGCAAGAAAATGGATTAAAGATGGTGAGAAATGCAGAAAACTGGGTTAGAAACAGAAAAAAAAATAGCATAAACCGTGTTGAAAGTGGGGAGAAATGGTTTAGAAAGAACCAAAAATGGCTTTAAAAGGGTTAGAGATTTGCAAAAATGGAATAGAAATGGCCAAAATTTATTTAAAAAGCCTCAAAAATGGACAAAAAATGCATTAGAAATGGCCAAAACCGGCTTAAAAGGGTTAGAGGTATGCGAGAACGGTTTAGAAAAAGCCAAAATTGGCTTAAAAGGGGCTAGAGATGAGCAAAAAAGGGTTAGAAATGGCCAAAAATAGCTTAAAATGGGTTAGATATAGCCAAAAAAGGGTTAAAACGGGTTAGTAGTGGGTAAAAAAGGGTTAGATGTAGCCGAAAATGGCATAAAACGTGTGAGAACTGGGCCAAAAATGGGTCAGAAAAGAAAAAAAAAATGCTTATAATTACTTGAATGCGGAAGAGAGTGTTTTAGAAAGAGCCCAAAACGGCTTTAAAAGGGTTAGATGTATGCAAAAATGGGTTACAAATGGCCAAAAACGCCTTAAAATGGGATAGAAATAGTGAAAAATGGCTTAAAATGTGTTAGAAGTGTGTAAAAATGGTTTAGATAAATCCAAAAATGGTTTAAATCGTGTGAGCAATGGGCAAAAAATGAGTTAGAAAGGGAAAGAAAAACGGCTTAAACCAGGTTGAAAGTCAGAAAAAATGGTGTAGAAAGACCCAAACGTGGCTTTAAAAGGGCTAGAGATGAGCAGAAATGGGTTAGAAATGGCAAAGAATGGCTTAAAAGAGGTTAGAGATGTGCCAGAAATGGTTAGAAATGGCCAAAACTGCTTTAAAGCCGGTTAGAGATGTGCAAAAATGGGCTAGAAATGGCCAAAAATGGAATCAAGTGGGTAAAGAAATGGGGAAAACTGGGTTAGAAACAGAAAAAAACTAGCTTAAAACGGGTGGAAAGTGGGCAAAAATGGTTTAGAATGAGTCAAAAATGCATTAAAAGGGTTCTAGACACACAAAAATGGGATAGAAATGGCCAAAAATGATTTCAAACGGGTTAGAAATGGACAAAAATTGGATTAGAAATGGCCAAAACCGGTTTAAAAAGGGTTAGAGGTAAGCAGAGATGAGTGAGAAATAGCCAAAACCAGCTTAAAAAAGGTTAGAGATGTGCAAAAATGGGTCAGAAATGACCAAAGCTGGCTTAAAATGGGTTAGAAACGGCCAAAAAAGCTTTAAAGCGGGTTAGAGATGTGCGAAAACGGGTTAGAAATGGCCTAAGTTGGCCAAAAGCGGGTTAGAAATGGCCAAAAAGGCTTTAAAGCAGGTTAGAGATGTGTGTGCAATGGTTAGAAATGGCAAAAATGGGTTAAAGCAGGTAAGAAATGGGGAAAAGTTGGTTAGAAAGGGAAGAGAAAAAACCTTCAAACGAGTGGAAAGTTGGCAAAAATCGTTCAGGTAGAGCAAAAAAGGCTTAAAAAGGGTTAGAGCTGAGGAAAAATGGGTTATAAACGGCCAAAAGCGGCTTAAAGCTGGTTAGATAGGGGTAAAACTGGGGTAGGAATGGCCAAAAATTGCTTAAAATGGGTTAGAAGTTTGCAAAACTGTGCTAGAAATGGCCCAAAAGGTTTAAATTGGGATAGAAATGGTGAAAAATGGCTTAAAATGCGTTAGGAGTGAGCAAAAATGGGTTAGATATAGCCGAAAACGGTTTAAATCGTGTGAGAAACAGGCAAAAAATGAGTTAGAAAAGAACTAAAAATGGCTTAAAACGGGTTGAGAGCGAGAAAACATCGTGTAGAAAGAGGCAAAAATGGCTTTAAAAGGGTTAGAGATGTGCAAAAATGGGTTAGAAATGGCAAAAAAATGGCTTAAAAGGGCTTATAGATGTGCCAAAAATGGTTGGAAATGGCCAAAAATGCTTTAAAGCAGGTTAGAGATGTGTAAAAGTGGGTTAGAAATGGCCTAAAATGGATTAAGGCGGGTATAATTGGGAGAAACTGTGTTAGAAACAGAAAAAAAAAAAAAAGCTTAATAAGAGTTGAAGGAGGGCAAAAATGGTTAAGGTATAGCCAAAAAAAGGCTTAAAAAGGGTTAGAGATATGCAAAAACTGGGATAGAAATGGCCAAAAAGGCTTTAAAGCAGGTTAGAGATGTGCAAAAACTGGTCAGAAATGGCCAAAAATGGATTAAAGCGGGAGAGAAATGGGAAAAACTGCATTAGAAACAGAAAAAAAGCATAAAAAGTTTTGAATGAGGGAAAAAATGGTGAAGATATAGCCCAAAAAGGCTTAAATAGGATTATAGATGTGCAAAAATGGGATAGAAATGGCCAAAAACTCTTTAAAATGTGTTAGAAATGGAGAAAAATGGGTTAGAAATGGATAAAAAATGGATAAGAAATGGCCAAAAGTAGCTTAAAAGGGGTTAGAGATGTGCAAAAATGAGTTAGAAATGGCCAAGAATGGCATAAAACAGGTTAAGAATGGCCAAAATTGGGTTAGAAATGGCCAAAAAGGCTTTAAAGCAGGTAAGAGATGTGTAAAAAAAAAAAAAATAAAATGGTTAGAAGTGGCAAAAAATGGATTAAAGATGGTGAGAAATGCAGAAAACTGGGTTAGAAACAGAAAAAAAAATAGCATAAACCGTGTTGAAAGTGGGGAGAAATGGTTTAGAAAGAACCAAAAATGGCTTTAAAAGGGTTAGAGATTTGCAAAAATGGAATAGAAATGGCCAAAATTTATTTAAAAAGCCTCAAAAATGGACAAAAAATGCATTAGAAATGGCCAAAACCGGCTTAAAAGGGTTAGAGGTATGCGAGAACGGTTTAGAAAAAGCCAAAATTGGCTTAAAAGGGGCTAGAGATGAGCAAAAAAGGGTTAGAAATGGCCAAAAATAGCTTAAAATGGGTTAGATATAGCCAAAAAAGGGTTAAAACGGGTTAGTAGTGGGTAAAAAAGGGTTAGATGTAGCCGAAAATGGCATAAAACGTGTGAGAACTGGGCCAAAAATGGGTCAGAAAAGAAAAAAAAAATGCTTATAATTAGTTGAATGCAGAAGAAAGTGTTTTAGAAAGAGCCAAAAACAGGTTTAAAAGGGTTAGATGTATGCAAAAATGGGTTAGAAATGGCCAAAAACGCCTTAAAATGGGATAGAAATAGTGAAAAATGGCTTAAAATGTGTTAGAAGTGTGTAAAAATGGTTTAGATAAACCCAAAAATGGTTTAAATCGTGTGAGCAATGGGCAAAAAATGAGTTAGAAAAGGAAAGAAAAATGGCTTAAACCAGGTTGAAAGTCAGAGAAAATGGTGTAGAAAGACCCAAACGTGGCTTTAAAAGGGCTAGAGATGAGCAGAAATGGGTTAGAAATGGCCAAAAAGGCTTTAAAGCAGGTTAGAGATGTGTGTGCAATGGTTAGAAATGGCAAAAATGGGTTAAAGCAGGTAAGAAATGGGGAAAAGTTGGTTAGAAAGGAAATAGAAAAAACCTTCAAACGAGTGGAAAGTTGGCAAAAATCGTTCAGGTAGAGCAAAAAAAAGGCTTAAAAAGGGTTAGAGCTGAGGAAAAATGGGTTATAAATGGCCAAAAGCGGCTTAAAGGTGGTTAGATAGGGGTAAAACTGGGGTAGGAATGGCCAAAAATTGCTTAAAACGGGTTAGAAGTTTGCAAAACTGTGCTAGAAATGGCCCAAAAGGTTTAAATTGGGATAGAAATGGTGAAAAATGGCTTAAAATGCGTTAGGAGTGAGCAAAAATGGGTTAGATATAGCCGAAAACGGTTTAGATCGTGTGAGAAACAGGCAAAAAATGAGTTAGAAAAGAACTAAAAATGGCTTAAAACGGGTTGAGAGCGAGAAA